>NW_019103603.1:92664-198783 GCF_001856785.1 Myzus persicae
CCCCCCCCCCCCCACACACACACACTGTGTACAATATAAGAGTTTCGTGTGTGTATATAACATATATAATGTATAATGAGCGCACGTACATTACCGCAGCAGATATATATTATAAGCGCACACGCGTTCTCAATTCCGTATAATAAACGGTCATTTTCTTAATTAAACTCAATATATATATATATTGTGTGTGGTTGTGTATAATGAAACGTGCGATGGGGTCGTTGATCCGAAACCATTGCTGGAGCTTCACGGGTGATATATCAACGAATGCTACTGCTGCTGTATAATATACTTAACAATATATATATATACGTATGTATTATATTATGGTCGGATTTGTTGCCGTTTTCGATCCGATCTTCTGTTATACATCATTTTTATGTATACATATATGCTTGTGTTTGCGTGTGTGTGTGTGCGCGTGCGCATTATTAAACTATATAATACAGGCATAGGTCCTAAAAATGAAATCGAATATTGCCCGTGAGAACGTATAGTATATTGTGCGTGTGTGTATGTGTGTGTTTAGAGAAATAAGCGTTTCAAAACTCCGATTAATATATTATATCGTTACAGCCGACCCACCCAAACTGACGCCTGAAATAAGAACGGACAATTTGTTAGAGATTGAATTTGTACGTACACGCGTGTACGAGCAATTAATCAAAATATGAAACTTGATTATTTTGAATCGAGAGACAAGGATGAAGAAAAAACACGGTGGTATGGTAATGATCGTCCGAGATCCAATAAAAACGTATATAATAATATGTGGTGTATTAAAACGAAATCGTGTGTACCGACGCTCTGTCCGTTCCGAAATATATAATATGTAAAAAATAAAAAACCGCGTGATTAATAAATGACGTCAATGATGGTATTAATAATAATAATAACAGCGCAGGTTTTAATACGTTGTGCAATAGGTGTATGTATATGGTGTAGTATATACATACGACTTTACTGTATAATTACAGCTAAATCGAGTATTTAAAATTAGGGAGTCGTTAAAGTCTTGAGGAATCGTATACGTTTACATAAATAGCAGCTGGTAATGACATGAAATACAAGAATAATTAAATTGCAGAGTGCGGAAAGTATACATATAGTCGGTTAATACGTTTAGTGAAACAAATTATAATTATGTTGCTGTGCAGAACAAATGAGTTATTCTATCGTTATTCTTACCAGTGGTCATAGGTATATCGTCATGCGTAGATGAGGCTTGTTTTTCCAAAAGACTGGAAACAAAATCATAAAACAGACTGTTTTTGTGTTTACACAGATGTAACACAATCGATTATAAATCTTTGGACAACGCGCCGTGAATATCAACGACGAGTATATACGTGACTGATTTAATATTATACAGTCGAAATATAATAAAATATAATTTATTTTAATTTTGGGCATAGCGTTCACAGTGCATTGTCTCACACGTCATAACAATATTTTCCGAAAAAATAGAGGTAGTAAAAATCATTTGTCATACATAACAGATGACAACTATATGTAAATCATTCTATTGATACAATCGATAGCAAATAGCCGTCTGCACCATCACAGATCTACAATGATTCGCGATAAATACAATAGAACGCACGCGATCAGGTGAAAATATTATTTTCAAAGATTCGTGATACTTCGGATTTTTGCTTAATTCAAAGTTCAAAGTTTGATGGCTAATTTGGATCCAAATCGTCCCTTGTGGTAATTTTCTGTGTGTGCACTTCTGCAATTGCATAATATTAATAAATGTATATATTGTTTTTGTATAGTGCAGCAATAACAATAATTCAATTTTCCGTGCACTGCGTCCAACAGGAAACGTCATAAATCGGTCGATCCGGTATAATTTTATAATATATCGTAATATTATGTATATAGGCACAAATATACGATCCTGCAGGCTACAGCCGATCGGAACGTCATCGGAATGTGCCCGTATTATACATTTTATACTGTATAATATGAACGAATGACTTCCGATCGTTTGAGCTGCAGCTGGTCACTCATTCGGCTGAGTATATTATACAAAAATGTATGATGAAAAGTACACTGCCACGCTTGTTTCCTAATTCTCGATGGAGATTATATTATATAGTTGTTCAGGGAGGTTAATGTACACTTCACGGCTTGGGGCCACCGTTCTTATAACTGTCACCCCTATTGTTTTGTAATATTGTTATGCAGTATTTTCCCGGTACAAAAACCGGTGACGGGACGGGCCGTTATACCAACCTACACGTCAATCTTCAAGATTTTCAAGAAGAAAAATTCGATACGTATCGATACGGAATAGTTACGTACCACCTCGTATCGGAGTCCGAGTCCGATACGGGTCGGTACGTATCGCTTTTACATTGCACGTGTAACATTTTGAACGCCCAAAATTGACCCGGTACGTACCGAATACCGATACACTCCAAATTCTTTCTTGAAAATCTTGCTTCTCTACAGGGCGACCCATCGCGTTTTTCGGTTTTTCTGCGCGTTATACACGATGAAGTGTGTGTTGTTAAGTGACGGATAATATTATATGGTTAACCTAACGGTTCTGACGCGATTACCGCCGGTCGTTAACCGCCCGCTTAATATCGCGTCATCGTCAATAGTCCTCGGCTCTCGGTGGTACTGTATGGTTTATTATTTTATTAACATGAGCAAGGTGAACGCGACTCTAATGGGATTTCGTTTTGTATACGATAATATTATATAACATCATTATGGTGTGTATGCGTAGCGAGAGAGCTCATTGTCTTCGACCGAAATTCATAATATCGGCCATCACGCGGTGTGCGCGGTGTGTGCTCTGCGCGCGCTGCCGCGTGTATACGATGTAAGGCCGCAGACCTTTCTGGGCACCGTCTCGATGGGCACTGCAGTGCTCGTATAGACAAGAGTTCATGACCGGACAGTACGAGCTAGAGAGAAACAAAAAAAAATCATGTACATAGAAAAACATATAAATACTATTATACGGACGGGCGAGCTTATAAATATTATAAAAAGCCAATTCGACAGCGGTGTCGTACCTGTAGAGTACCCGTGAATATAATATGCCTGCTACGACTCGCAGGTCTTTCAATATTAGAGGTGCGTATAGTACCTATAACATTATTTATACGCTCGTGTACCTGCGAGTAATTAGATTCCACCGGCCCAAAGTGCGTACAGGAGAAAAAATTAATAGGGCACACGGAACACGTCTACGACGACGACGACGATCGACTACAAGTACGACGACGACTATATGCGGCGATCAACGACTGCGACGACTGTGCGACGACGATCATTAATCACCCGAGTGAATTCACATGGCGTGGCGTATATTATTTTATACACTGTACGTACACGTTTTGTTATTATATTCGACGACGAGGTGTATTATAATGCGGTATATAGGTATCCGCCGCCGCCGCCGCCGCCGCGTTGTGAGTGGCATTCTGACAAGCCTCGGACGAGATAAGTATCTATCCGCGCGGGCACAATATTATTATATTATATCCGTGTGCGGCGCGCGCGTTATCCGCGACCGTTGATTGGTCGACGTCAGGTGTCGGAATGCGGCCGCTGGGTGTGTGACATATTGGCCCCGCGCGGATATCGTAATACCGCACCGACGCCGCCGCCCTCGACGCCCGCCGCTGAGGAACAACGGGCGGGGTGCCTTTGAGGAGGGAGGGACGTGTGGCGGGGTGGATCGCGTCAGCGGGGCGTCCGCGGGGAGGCGCGGCGGCAGCCCCCCCGCAACGGGATTTTAGGGGAAAACGCCGAGCTCGATTGATGATCGTCGTCCGTCCGGCCGACCGACGCATTTACATAATTGAAGTGGTTTCCTGCGCGCTCATCGATCGACGTATCGATCAAATCTGCCGCTGCGATCAGATATTATATACACCGTACATGTATACGAACATTAAGACTTACGTAGGTATATATACGTCATTATTATTATTATTTTTGTTATATTACACTGTTTCACTGCCGCACGTTAATTATTATTAATATTATAATATGGATGTGTTTTCAGAGCGATTCGTCGATATTATAACAATTAGGCGTTATATTATGGACAATATCGGATTGCCTTCTACTGCAGACCGCTTCAAGTTCCGATGTGAGTACATAATTCCTGTACGGAATATTGATCACGTTTTACATGTGTATATGTGCGTGTGTGTGTGTGTGTGTGTGTGTGTGTGTGTGGACTTTGAATGGGAAGGATCGGTCGCTACAGATAAGACCGACGATACTATTGTGTTTTTGAGTCGTTTTTTTTTTCATGTTAATGTTCAAAAGTCTGAAGAAAATAATAACTTAGGCCTGGCAATAACAAAACGATCCATTACACTCGCTCACTCGGTATATATATATATAATAAATATGTGTATAAATGTATCTTATATATTATGGTATATAGAAGAAGACGACGGAAAATACATGGTAGTTGTTGTCGAGTTGTGTTTTACTTAAAGAGTAATAAAATAATGTATTACCATAAACAATATTTATGAACGAGAAACGGCCATTACGCCGTCATAAAACTTCACGATTTTTCCGGCGTGACAATATTCTGGCGTTGTGTGTGCTTCAACCCAATTGGGGGGGCGACCGGAAATTTCGAAACGAGAACGGATGTTAGCGCGGTGCAGTTTATTTTCATTACAAATGTATGTAATGTATATGTATATAATATATATATATTACCGTTTTCTCATATTTTTCTCAAGACGTTTTTATCGGATAAAAGATAAAATATGCATATAATATTATTCTCGGTTATAATACAGTTTTTTTTCTTTAACCAAAATATATAGTAATATAATAATAATACTTTAATAAGTATAAAAAAAACCATACAGGTTGAATTAAAAATGAATACCATTACTCATTCTTGTTTGAGTTTTTAATTAATTTTCTTTTTATATATACATGTATATATTTTATACTGAAAATCATCAGTGGTGGTGGCTTTTATGCCACGTACCTATTTAATGCAATATAGACAAAATAAAGAATACGAGTTCACGCGGTAGTAGGTATATTTTTTCCCCTTATTAAAGTATGAATTAGGTGTATTTTTTTGTCAAATTGCAAATAACCTTTCTTTGATTTTAATTTTTTTTTTTTGCCATGATCTGCAGATATCTTATTAACGATTAGGTTCCATCACTGTCTAACAATGTCAAATAATAAAACAAAAAAAAAATAATGATCCTCTCTTTGGTACCTACTACCAATATATTTAAGCTATTTGCCGCTGCGAAAAAAAATTGAATGAGCCATTATCAGAATTCATTTCATTTAAACCGGTTACCGCATTTATTTGAAATTATTTTTAATTTGTCTACATGCCATCCAGAAACACTTATTCGTATATTAAGCATTTAATATTTTGGGTGTGTATTTTTTGATAAAAAATAGATAATCCCAATGATTTTCGGTAGTTGAAGTACAGTGTAAAAAAAATAAAAAATATCGCCGATCTCAATGTCAACCAGTTTAAGATCATTTTATTGTATGTATAATGTATCTACAATATAAATAAAACATATACGATATTATGTGTACAGTATAGGTGTATACAATATATACCTATTGAATGGACGCAAATGAATAATAATTTTCGCCATCCATTTTAAACCGATTATTACATTGATTACGTCCACGTGTGATAATTATTTACATCCGCGCAAAGAAAACGTATATCATACAAAATATTAACTGTAATGACGTAATAAGAGATAGGAATCTTTTAGCGGACTTGAAATAATAATAATTATCAACTCTATAAGTAACATTGGCCACACTTCAGTAGAGAAATAAATGTATAATAAATTCCAATTCATTTAGAAATATCAATATCAGTGTAAATAAAAAAAAAACCACGGCATTGCTATATTGTGATATTGTGTACGATGGCAATAGTTCGTTTTCAATGAAAATATAATTTAAAATAATTATAAAAAAATTAATATTCCATATTATACGTAACTATATAAGGTATCTATTATTCGATTCAAAACCCCACATTAGAGTACAATAGCTTTGATCAACTGTGCTGATTTGCTCTTAAATACGGCAATCTACATTTTATTACTTAACAAGTCATCCATTGTTCAAGACCTATTTCCTTCGGGCATTTAACAAATCCATATTATTTATTTTTTTGAATTCCGTTTCACTTTAGGCTAAACGTGAAAGTTTGGTTTGAGATACATTAAAACCATATTATTAAAGTATTATATTTCCGATATGATATTAATTTATATAGGTAATCAAATTCATAGGAAATATTTAGTTTTTCGATTTTGTAAATTTAAATAATATATAATTGGTATACTTACTGATTTACTGTTTCCAGTAAGTATACGATTAACAGATCGAGAGTATGTATATATATATATATAATGTTATATACATTTTATCTTTTCAATAGCTTAAGGGCATCCGAAAACGTATTAATATCATATTCAAATTTTAAACATCTATCATTAATCGAATTAAAAATGATGATTTTACGGTTTTAGATCATTAGTAACATAAAAAAAAATATCTGGAAATATATTCGTATCTCGCCTAACATCTATATATTATATTATTATTAAGACAATTTTATTTTAATGCATAATATTATAATATATGTATTTTCTATATTTATAGTGTATCTGATAAGGATTTACATATTATTTTATTTTAAAAAAATATATAAATATTCTTAACACGTATATTGCTATAAAATATAAAATATTATAAATGTCACTAAAACTTGAAACGATATTGTATGTGTATTAATTTGAACACTGTAATTTTAATAGTCAGACACAAGCACGTCACACTACATATTCAAAACTAATGCATAAATATATAAAACACTGTAACATTAACAAAATGTTCAACTGATGGACAAATGTTTGATTCGTTAGCTATTTTTCACTTTTATTACATTTTTATAATAATGTAATCTATTGAAATGGTTCATAATGTTTTTATAATATATTATTACTATCGATAAATCAGAGCAATTTATACAAGATCGACTTCGGAATTCGGGAGAGTTTATTTTACGACTATATTTTGACCTTTTTACCCAAGAGAGTTCACCGCAGAAAGAATTATTATTGTGTCACTAAGACACGAGAGTTCACTACCTCACAATGTCTCAACAATTTCCCATCGCCATCACCCGTTTAAGGGTGTCCCACCGTCGTATGAGCGAAAATAATACTTTTTCCCATCCGCTTGTAACTTGCTATAATATCACATTGACTTTTGTCTAGTATACCTATACCTATGACGGCGAACGGCTAATACGTAGGTACACGTGTCAATAATTTACTGATTCGGCTGACTTTGGCCTATAGCAATTTATAAATAGTGCAAACCTATATAATATTATATTACGATAATGTTATAATAATATATAATATTATATTACGATAATGTTATAATAATATATAATCGTATTGATTTCCGAAAACGAATATAATTTAAATTAGAAGTTTTCATATCACTCGTTAGTTGATAATATTAAACACATAATAATATATTACTTGTTGCTAATTAACAGTTTGAATTTATAATTTATCATAAAAAAAAATGTACACTGTACACATATTATTTATGTATATATTATAAAACAAACACAACGCATTTAAAAACATACCTATTTAAAATTTAATATTTGTTTTATCTAATAGTTATAACTTTTTTATTATACTCATGTCTCTCAATCAGTAAAAAAAAAAAAATATAAAACTACCTATTGCATTCATATTCAGAAAATACGCCTGAAATATTATTAATAAACTGATAATAACTACTGCAGCAATTCAAGTAAATAATAATATAGTCCACGTAAAAAAAAATATATAATGATCAATATAATATTATACCATTACGTTATTACATCATTTGCTCAAAGAAATTCTTCGTGTTAGAAAAATATTTATTTACAATATCGAGATGTATTATATACGTTGGAATTATTTTAAGTTATAACTTAAAACTAGGGCCCGTATATCAATGCAAAGTGCATATTTTGTTGGGTGATCTTTGACAATAGACTTTAAAAGTATATAATTTATTTTATGAAAAAGATACTTCAACGGCGAAACTTTTATTTTGCATTTCGTTGTATATTTGAACCTAATTTTGTTGGCCTCAATGCATACTTGTAAATTATGCTACTTACTATACTTTAAATTTAACTAATTTATAAAGTTATCAAAAGATATAATCTATTAAATTGTTCTCACCGATGTTTATTTTATTAAGTTTTTTTTCTAGTTTTTCTGTACAAATTATCAATCGTTTCTATGATACGTTGCCGTATCAATTGATAAAATTAATTAATCAAATTTAAAATTTAAAATTTCGTTTTTTTCTTAAAAAATAAATGTTTAGTAAATTATAGATAAGGTAAGAATCTAATACAAAATTGCATTATATCATTTTTATAGGGCATTATTGCGGTAGATAATTTGTTATGGATATTTTTTAGCTATTTTTTAGAGAATTTTTTTATGGGTATTAGACCTTACTAGTAACATTTAAAACCGGTGTTGGTATAAATGTATAATAGGTTAACAGTAATCCATTTTCTCATCGACTTCTGCAAAAATTACAAGGGTAATGTAAACTGCTGTGAATGTTTCAATAATTGTAATGTCGTATGGATGGTGAATAATGTCATAATATACAACATTAAACATAACATTATATTCATGTATAACTACATAGTACCACGATTACATGTATCTAGGTGCATTTTTTAACTTGAAGGTGCAGTTTATTTGCATGATTTGTCGAAAGTACAGGTATTTGAGCGTGATACTTGTAATATTAAATTATACAGCTCTATATATGTAATGGTGAATACGTCTTATTGGTCGAACCCTACAATAGTAGCTATAATATTATAATAGATTGTGTACAATGCATATTTTAATGTAACGGTTTTGGTATGTTTAATAAATTTATAGTTTCAACAAAGTTTTGACGTTATAGACTTTCTCGCGGTGTCTCAGCGGGCAAACCACTATACGTTTGTTACCGATTCGATAAAGTTCAAAAGGTACGGTAGATGAGGTAAATACGCCACCGTGCCGGTTTGTACGGGAAACTCAATATATATTTTCATTTAGAACTAAAACGATTAAAAATCTATAGCACAATGGATTGGCACGACTATTGCGAGGTATTATTGTACCAAGCTTATACGTATTATTATAATAATATATAGGTATTGGTATACAATTGTAACCATGCACACCGTATATAGGTACAATACGACAATGAGGAGGACATTATTATAATTTCCATTTTATAATAATTATAATAATTGTATAAACTATGTAAGCATGTTTAAACGGTTGAAGATGGAGAACAAAAAATATGTTAAAATCCAATTCAAATAATATATAGTAATAACATAAACATAATTTAATTTAATGGATACGATAAATAACCGTCTTATCTCGATAATCAAAAACGGCCAATCGAATTTAATATTATAATTTATAATAACATATACATATTGCACGCGCGATGTAATCACTATTTACTTTAGATGCGTTAAATCGTATATACAAATATTGTACTTCAATCTTAGACAATGTCATATAAAGCCACTATCCATGAGCGAAACGTTTCTCTGTGAAACACATATCCTCTGAATTTCCCACCGTCCACCAAGTAGTTCTCAAAAATGAACAAAACCCAACACCAACACTATCTCATTCAAAGAAGCATTTTCGATTTCGGACAAGAATATTAAGAACAACAGAATTCGTCAAGACACTCGATCTCGTGACAATCATAATACAGAACATCACACCAAAGATACCTAGGTACATTCCCGTAATTATTATTGTATTATAATATTATGTTGAAAATGTTAAAAATTATAAAATATAGTAGATTCTGATGAACACTGTTTTTGAAACCTTAATTAATCTAGTAATAATAAAAATAATAAATATAAATATCGTAATAATAGTGATATATATAATATATTATATTATAAAAATACTAATAATATTATACGGAATGTCGTATATTTTTCGACTATCCTAGACTAAATTAGTGCTGCGCACCCCCACGTCATCGTCAGTGATAATTAAATAATAATTTATAATAATGTATCATTATGGTCGACTATGTTATTTCCATGCGTGCCTGAAAGAACTTACTCGTAAACTCGTGAGTCGTGGTGCTGCATGACATTATATATTATTATTATTATTATTATTTAGGATCACGTGCATCTATATTATCGTATTATACTCTTATGTCGTTGCAATCCCGCGACAGCTGTGTTTTTCGGAGAAACGGACACATATTTTGCACATAATCGTCTGCGGCGTATTAAACCCCATCGGAGTAAACAGATACAAATCAACCACGGGATCGAATTATACTATTAGAATATTAGCCAAGCCTGGAGATATAAGAGTTAAAAAGTTAAAGTTAAGTTAATTTTAAATTTTTAAAATTTGATTTTCATTGACTTAATTTTTAACTTAACTGTTTTTATTGATATAAACTTACTTTTAATCAAATCCAATTTCGTTCATTTATAAATAGATAAATAATCAATTTAATAAAATTATTGTTGATGATTTAATATATTAAATAAACATTTACTTTTATTATTTTAAACCATACAACTAGCAACTTAAATATTTTTAGAAAAAATGGATAGCTTAAGATAATAAGTTAATTGTAATTTTTCAAATAACTTTCAACTTAACTGAGTTAAAAAAAATTAGGATATAACTTTTAACTTTTAACTTTTAAAAATGTTTTTTATCAACTTAACTTAAATCAGTTAAAAATTATCTATAACTTTCTCAGGCTTGCTATCAGCTGTTATAAACGTTATATAATACACTCGTTATGCACATTGTATGATAAGTCTTATGTGACTCGAAGTTCGTCTTTCAAAACGCAAATGCGGGGCTACCTATTGTATTCAACGTACAAAATATTAGGACATTATTTTATAACGAATCTAAGAGACGTCTTCTGAAATCACGAAGCTCTGTGCCAGTGATTATGACTAACTTGTCAACTTGTTTTATTTTACGAATAAATCGACTTCCACCTATACCTCGGCAACAAAGATTAAACGAATTCTTAATGATTGCTTATTTTGAAATATTATCTAAAGCCATGTTTATTAAATTTCCCCTTGATGATATTGATGTAATTAAATGATATGCAATGAATAATATGCATGTAACGCTTTTATTGTCATGTCAAAGAATAAATGTGTTGAAGGCCCTCTATAAAAAACAAAAATTGTGCTTTAAATGTAATAAAATGTTATTAAATATTTTTAATTTAATATGAAAAAAATACTTAACGATATCATAAAAATCAGAGATGACATCGATTGGACAGCATTGACCCAATTTCCCGGAGTCCTTTAGAGTCTAACCTTTAGACTACAGTTGAAATCGTTCAAAATCTACGAAAAGTATAAGTTTCAATCTTTAACCGTGTATATCATTGTACGGATAAGCCGTATGACGAATATGGTCTATATGAAGAATACGAACATAGTACGCATGTACTATGCCTGGCGGTTGAGTATGCACATAAATAATATCATGAATGCATTTTTAGCGGCAATAAACTGCATACAGCACTCACGCGCAAGTTTCAGGTTGGCTAAAAGTGTCGTATTGTTATGGGTATAATAGACTACGGTGTACGTGGAGTGTTTGCGTAAACGGTCGAACAGATTTCCGGTCGGATGACGGACTGTACACCACTGCAAGTGGAAATAAAAATGTAAAAAAAAAATAACGGAAATAACGGAAATGGCTAAAAAAAAAAAAAAGCGCACGTGGTAGACCGTGGCGGCACGCGTTTCCTCGCGGGACTTGGGTCGGCGGCGCCGTGTGTGTGCGTGTGTGTGCGTCGGGGCGCTCCTGTACGGGGCGACCGGAGACGATGTCGACCATAGACGACGACGGCGACAGCGACTGTTCCGCTGCCACCGTCTGCACCACCTGTTGCGATCGCTCGTGTGTTGGGCAGACGGTGACGTCACCGTCTGGGCCGTCGCGTGGCCTTGACCCCGAGAGATGAACACACATACACACGAACGCACAATCTGGACCCTACACCCGACCACACCACCCACCCCGTGGTATATATGTTATATTTTATTTACCGGCCGGACGGGGCGGCGCCGCAGACGAGACACACACAACGACAACCGTCGACCGCGGCTTCTGACCGCGCGAACGGTACATAATGCAATATGATACATAATAAAATATAATGATAATAATATCTTATTGTTGTGTAATAAATAATTGAATTAAACAAATATTAGTATTGTTTTTATTGTTGCGGTGATAGCTACCGAATTGTTTCAAATAATAAGGACGCGCCCGATGCGACCCTTGATCGCGGTATGCAGCGATGATTGTATTATTATTTTTATCAAATATCTATCTGTAATACTATTGGCATATTGAGAGGACGTTGAGTGAATTGCTCCTCACTCTCTGAGAGTTTGGACATACGCTTTTTGTTGTTGATCCATAGGTACGTATAACAATTATTGTGAGAATATAAAAAAATTGTCAAATTATCATTAAATAAATAATAAATAAACTGCAAATGCTTTAAAAAAAAACGTACTTAATGGAACCATCAGTATCAAGATTTGTACTAACAATTTTTAATTAGTCTGCCCCTCCTTTCTTTCCAAGAATCGAGCTTAATTTACACCATAAAAGAATCAACTAAATTGTGTATAATGAATAGGTAATGAAAAAAATATGAACATCTAGCCGAGTATACGTGCATAATCCTCAAAAGATGTGTTTGATAGTATATTCGATATATTATCATACAGGTTTTAATGTTTACGACCCTGAGAGGTATTAAAGCTTAATTGTACAGTATTTTAAGACTATCCCTGAATTTTGTTACAAAAATAAATTCCTTTAATTGTTGTATAAATAAGATAGATACATTGATAAATCTCACTTAAGTAGCTGCATGTGGTATACGACTTGAACAGATTGCTTCTAAAAAATCTTAAAACAATACACTTTTTTAAAGAAAATACGTATTAACCTAACATTATAAGACTATCAAAAATGTATTACCTGTCTACTGTTTGTAAATTGTAGTAATAACATTAAGTAGTTTTGAAGTCATTATCTAGTTTAATTAGGATCAAATACACCTTTTAAGCCGTGGGAATGTTGTAATAATTATATTACTATATAGTTCATGTGTGTGTGTTATACAATTTTCATACATAATATTTAAAAACTCCGCTACTCGTATTGCGTCAATAATGATAATCGATGTTGAGATTTTTAAGATATTTCAGTAATACTTTATTGTTATACCACTGTTTCGCCCGCAAGTATATAATATCAACTACTAATTTTTTGTATTATGTCCTGTTATGCGATAAAATGTGCACTTGAAATATGTGTAAAAACAGTAAATATGGTGATTTTTAGTAGTTGGATAATGATTGCCGATTTAAATTATTGGAACTCGTATTCACTAGTAATTTAATTTTTAAAAACAATATTCTCATTTAAAATACGGAAATCGTTGGAGGAGGTCATCATCATCCGGTCGTATGAGTGAATAAGCAATGTGACAATGAATACATTCGACCCTGAAAAAAAAAATTTCAAAGTTTAATCAATACAGTTATCTAAATACACTTATATTTTCTTTTATACTACGACGTTTGTTTTCTTCTGTGAAATTTTAAACTTGTCTCGTGAATTAACATTAGATGAAGTTTATCAACGGACAGATAGTTAATAGATAGACAGCAAAAAGCTGTGTATTAGGTGCATGAAATAATGTGCATACAAATATTATGAAGCCGAAATATTATAGTAAAATAGAATAGACTATATTATATTCAATACTTTAAACATGCCATTCATGAACTAAACACGCTGCAAAGTATATGAAAGCAAAAGAACATAGTCTCATAAATACTATATTATATGGAAAGTATTAATGTATTAATAATAAATATACTGCGCAGTGCGCATTATACCCTTCAAAACATATTAATTTAGAAACAATTTATATTCTATAATCTATTTTAGTGACAAGCAAAAATACATAGTAATAATTATAATAATAATTTATATTTTGTTTATTGTTACAATAATGTTTGTCATAGACCGACACTGAACACGACGATGGTAAAATATTATGCAGCGGATATGTTATATAAGTAATCTCAGCTATTATTATTATTGGAAAATCATCTTTGTCTGAAATTATGTAAGTCGAATTCTGTTAATAAGAATATAATTTCATTGCTATAAAATGAGCATAATATGTATGCAGTTTTATATTAGATACTTAAAACTATATAGCTATAAGCTATAACTATTGCAAAATGCTTAAAAAGATTTTGATTTGCAACGTACTAATATTCTAACATAATCTCACTAGCAGTACTGACATATGATTTTATTGGAACAGTGAAGAATTTTATCGTCAGAGTTTTCAAAAATATTTAGAAGTCATAATATAATGCTATAAATTTAGTAACACAATCTGACCATTTATATAATATATACTATGAAAATATAATACTATCATCGATCATAGACCAAAGACATTATTACTTGACTTTGCAGACAAATAAATTGGAAACTCGTTTAACGGTTTAGAAAAATCACAATTATTCAACACAAAACAACCTCAATGCGACTATTTACTTTTTATGTTTGAAAAATAATAATGATTGAGTTATAAGACACCATAATATAATGGGTTTTAATAAAATCATATATTTTTAAAGTTATATTATATTTTTTATTGTTTAAAAGTTTCAATTTGTATTCTTTGCGAATAAAGAATTATTGATTTATATGAAATATGAAATATTTATTTTGTTTCGTTAACACTTTTTAGTGGTAATATTTTGTTCAAAGTTGTTTTTATTATTGCAGTAGCTAAAAACTCTCAGAAGATAAAATCTTCATTACTAACTTTAATAATTTATCCATGAAAACTTAATTTAAAGCAGCATTTTAAATGTACTTATAGTTTTGTCTTTCAGTTAATTCAATGTTATTATATTGAAATAATAGTTAGTTTCAGTTACTATTGTGATATTTTTACTGGTAGTTTTAATTTTTAATTAACTACAATTTTTTTTTAAAGTCCATGAAAATATTAAAATCATTTTTTTAATATTACTATACCAATAAAAAATAATTTTTTCCATCAAATATATTTTGTATGAATAATAATGTGCCACGCAATGCTATTAGTACCTAAGTAATATACGCATTAACGTTTGATATTATTATTTCATAAATGTTGGTAGGTTAAACCTATAAAATAAGAGTAATGCACAATTATAATTTGATGAAATCTGTTATTCATTTCAGTCTTAGTAGTTAGTGTAAAATAAATAAAATAGTTATTACTTATATATCAGAACGCCAAAATGTATTTAAGTTATACAAACATACACAATATAATTTAGGTAAATATAATTTAATTTTTGTGAGGTATATTTAGTTAATATATTACTATTACTATTATTTTAATAACCTAAAATATATGGCTTTATAGTTTTTTTGGGGGGACTTCGGAGGAGATAGCAAATACACTGTAACTTGATATTTTCACTTTAGATCGATACCACAATAACTGCTGCAAATTTAGGAATGTTATCTGTCACCATCAAACCAATTAATAAGGTAAAATCAAAAAATAATATATTAATAATTAATACAATCAAGCCGGGTTTACAGCTATGTGGCCTATCGTGTCGTATGGCTTTATCGTATTCTGATTACCTATGATAATCACGGTATAATTCACTAACCGGTAACCATGATCTACCAGGAAATGTCCTGGATTGTATTGAGCTCAACTTTTGGACACCACATGACAGTCAAAACAGAGTTTATATACGATATTATTGTATCAATTTTGGTTAGCCAATACAATTTTATTGGACATGCATGTAGTATTCTGCTTGATTTCTTGTAAAATCAATATTATAAAACTTCACTACTCACTAGTCTATTATTTCGTTATAATAACAATAACAAAAATAACAAAAATATAAGAAAGGTAGGTACCAATAAATTTAATTAAATGTCAATTTCGTTTTAATTTATCTTCAAATTATAGGTTTCCTGTACTAGTACAGAGTAGAGTAATTACTCTCATTAAAATAACCGTCTAAAACACAAATAAGAGTGAGTGGCTATAACATTTTTACTCCTCACAACCCCAAATAATGCATCCTTATGGTAAATAGTAATCAATATCAAACGAATTCTAAAACTAAGTCAAACAAATTATCTAGATTTCCAATGTAGAATTTAATTCATATTCTGTCCTATTGTCCTTGCCAAATAATAATAAAAACATGGTTTAATGAAGGTGCAGGAAATAACGTTTCACCATTTTGAATTAATTCTTCAAAGTTAAATTATATGTTTATTACACGTCTCTCTGAACAGCGAACACTATTGTATAAATTGAATGTTGTAATATATTATAATATGACACGTTTTGCCTGACATTTTTTTCTGTGCCTAATTTTATAAAATGCCTAAGCATTTTAGCATTATGCCGGTATATTTGTTCACATATATCGGTCGAAGCATATATATATATAATTATTTTTTTGTTTGACTGTTATAATGTTGATTTCAAGCAAGTTCAGCCTCGTACACTTTCTCAGATGTACAATTATGTACATGGTTATTGCAAAGGTTATGTAAAACTATTGTTCCATTGTTATATTGAATCGAAAACGCATTATTTCTTCTCCGAGAACTACATATTTAATAGCTGCAGTTTCTAAAATATGATATGCATAATACCGATGTCCGATATAATAGATTTTCAGCGCTTACAATACACTATACGGATCAGTGTTGTAATATTATGATATACACTAAGGCTGTAATACATATAACGTAAGAATAATATTATTATTGGGATCAATAAATGTAGGTTTATATTGTAATATATATTATTTATCATGCAATCCTAATCAAATTAATACTAGAAAAATAGATTTTTTTACCCACTCTCACTCTAAACTGATGTGTTACCACGATGAAATAATATACAAAAAGTCGTATAGGTAATAATATAATGCACTCGTGTACTCTTATACAATGGTATAGAACAGTATAACTGCAGTGTGGTAGTAATCTTAGGTAAATATTATGCACCATCTTTGCAGCATACACTATGATCCTAATATTAAATGGTATTATTATATTATTTAGTAGTATTATAGTCGATAATACAACTGCACTAGTCTGCACATACTAATTCCAACGGTGATATCGCTGGTCGCAGCTGCAGTTCCGGTCATAAATCCTCACGCCATTTACCCGGACACTTCCTGCTTCTATATCCCATAAGTACTTGTGCCTTGAAGCGCTCTTAGACACGTAAGTAAGATTTAAGTGCACACTGTCAAGATTTGTTCCAGATATAAGAGAAAACTACTCAAACCACTGTCTAAAAGCCCAAGAAATCGAACTTAAAACTTAGCGTTTGTATTATATAAAGTGTTTTAACATATTGTGGGTACAAACTCTATATGATTCTTCCAAGTCTAACCTTACAATAGTACTCGTTTTATTCGCCATATGTGACGTATAAGACTTTTAGGACTTGATTTTAACACTGCTGAGTGCTCATCAATGACTTTTACCTGGCAACTTTAATCAACATCAATTTTCTATTCTGTCAGATATAGAAGTCCTCTAACTTACGTAATCTCTTAGTAACAACTACTCCACTGATGATCTTTGCTTTCAACTCGACCAATCATCATAAGCCCCGAAAGACTCTAAAAATGATAACCCTATTTTCGAATACCGTTTTGTCATTTGGAAATCTAGTTCAGTATATCTGAATCTTTACAACTTGAATTGGTCCAGTGCTATTTTTTTTTTAACATTGTCACACCATATATTATTTAAAATCGAATGTCACCCATGGCCTCGCATGGTTACACCTCGCTAGAATTGAAGCTAGGTCTCCCGTCCTAACCATCCTTAGCAGACCGTAGACAGGCAACTAATATTATCCTCGTCCCTTTACAAACCTTCATACATTTTATGTGCCATTTAGCACGACTATAATTATCTATTCGAAGAGCCCTTCACTTGATGCATGTGTTTGGCTAACACCCACATATCTTTTGTTCCATGAAATATAATTCCGCTTAAATTAATTCATTTCGTTCAATCAAATTGTTCTCTTGTACCACACATGACACATCTGTTAATTATAATATATTATATTATGATATTTTTGTTAGGAATCGAATCTAGCAATATAATAAAAGCACAATAGTATTATTTTCAAAATTCTAATTTGGTATCATAGCGTTTGCTGACAATCATACCAAGTGCTTTTATATGCATCTAACCTAATACATCAATGGTTTGGTTGAAAAATATGAGTATATTGATGTCGGCATTTGGCAATAAATATCATTGACTTCTTCTTAGTGCGTAGCTGGGTCCGAAATATAATGATACATTTTTATAGAGAGTGATTGCCCTATTGAGAGTGTGTCGCGTGTGTGTGTGTGTGTGTATGTACGATAGGATAAGGTATACGATTTAAACGACCTCTAATCTTATCAGTTACATTATATACATTTTACAAATCTGTACCTAATTAATAAAGACATAATTAATATTATTTTAAATACGTTATTTATTTTTTTAAAAAAAAGCTCGGGAACCGATTCCGTGAATAAAATATAATAGTATATAATTTATATACGCATATAATGCTCAAACCGTAATAATTACCGTAGGTAAACATAAAAATGATTATCGACGTCTATAACAGGGTCATCGAAATTAAATGATAACGTGTACATCTAGCAATACCTATATATACTTATATAATGCATGTATGTTTTATTATCGTGGAAAAAAAGCTGCTCTCGTCGTTTTCGCTTTACAGAAAAACGGTTGTGTTGTAATCTAATAATATTTCAGAAGAGAGGCGATGACGAACGGCTGCAGCATTCGTAGGTAGTCAGTACATTAAAACGAAATTTATATTTATTATATTAATATAATAATTAATAATCTATATGGTTGACGATGAATTCCAGACAATTCCACGGATATTTCATATTATTAAAGGCGCGTTCGTATTACGCGACATATTTTTGGATTAATTGTATTTTAAAATAATTATTCGTGTTCCTGCGCCGACATGTGGCGATGGATGATCATTAAAAAATAAAAAAATTTAAAATATAGGGTGAAGATCGATGTCTATACTCGTCCGCGGAGAACAATGCCGTACGTAATTTGCATAATGAAACACTATCGTATATAATATGTTGATTAATACCGCATGGGACTGAACTGCTCTATTTGTATAATACCCGGTGGACGAATGTATATGTTGTGAATTATTTAAACTCGTTTAAAAAGAAAAATGTATAAATATATATAAACAATTTTAAAAACGCTCGCATGTGAAGCTTCCATATAATATTACAATAAAAATTGTGAAACAAAAATACTATAATGATGTAAAACCAACGGGTAGATACATATAGGTACTACAAATATATTTCATATATTATAATATTATGCATACTTATGATATCGTAACAACATGCCGATGCAGGAACCACGGTGATATAGGTACCTATATGCTGTAGGTATAATTTACAAGAAATATCGCCAACTATTTTTTCGTCTAAATAGTGAATATAATATTGATGAATAATAATATAGAATGCGAATGATTCATTATATTATTTACACTTATAATAATATCATATTATAAAATTATACAAGAAGACTGACTAATTAGACGTTGGTAGTCGTTTTATATAATATTGTTTTTTTGTTCTATAAATTTTCGCGGAAGTCGTGTTTGTTAAAACCAAATACAATAATATATCTGCTGTAATTGTTTATGAATATTATAACTTATGACACAGGTTTGCGGTTATACCTGCGTGCAATGCGATAATCCGAACGTATATTATAGATTATTGTATGAAATATGAAATAATGCATCGATGACGATAAAATAACGAATAACGATTATTATAATATTGTACCTACGCATAACCTTTGAAACTTGTTCATGATTGTTATCTACAAAAACAATAATTACTTTAGAGTTTATAATACAAAGCACATTGTTGCATAAAATATATAGGTAGTAAACTTGTAGAAATAAAAGCAAATATTTAATTATGATAATACTTTGTATGGTTTATGTATATATTAATATATCTCCGTGACTTCGTCACTTTATTATTATATTATAAAAATAGAAAAAATATAATATGAACATTTTATTAAAAATGTGCAAAAGTAAAATTGCATAGCGTTAAAAACAATTTATAACAAATTATAACTAAATACACAGAAAAAAATGGGTTTTTTTAATGATGTTAAACTTTTATCTTATTACTTAATTTTAGAAGACTATTTTATCAAACAAATAAAAAACAGATGTTGTTTAATAAACTCGTGATTTATCACTTTTTTTTATTGATCTTCAACCAACAGATTATTACAACTCGACAAATTATAAATGTTATAAAGGTTATTTCTTAGGTATTAGAAAATTATATAAGTGTTAATAAAACAAACATAATATATAATACGCAAGCCCATATAATTAGGTATGCATATTTTTATTATTAAACACGGTATAGGGTTAATTATAAAAACTTAACTAGCATAAAAATATATTTTTAGTAAGTAAGTTGTTAGTTTGATGGTCTATAATCTTATGAAATAAAATAAGACATATCCGGTAAAGTATTTATAGTATGCAAAAAATGTAATGTTAAAATACATTGTAATTCTATTCCTATATATTTTGTAAAATTATTTATATTACAAAATCAGTATTTATGCATAAAAAATATATTATATTTTATACTATAAACATTTTGAATAAAATAAAATAAATAAACTTAATTTGTGAATCGTAATTTTTTTTTTTGGTAATAATAATATGTTCTTGTATGATCAATCAGTTTGACTTAAATTAATTGAATTGTAATTTATTTTTCATTTATAGAACAAAATAATGACAACCGTGTTCTAAAATAGTTAACAACATACAATATAAAGCTTATAGATATACATATAGGTATAGCCATATATGACGGTCGTCGGCGGGATATGATTTAGTTTTATCAAAATCAGATCACAAAAACTGTCATCGATTTTCTCGTCGCTACAGTGCTCTACAGGACCTATAACAATCGTAATAATTATCAGCCGCCGCCGCCGTCGTCGAACATTTCAAATTCGACGGGCTGTAATAATAATTATCGTGTACGACGACGACGACGGTGGAGGATAAAAAATAAATTTAAAAAAAAGAAAAAACATGAGAGAGATGCGCGCATCACTGCAGTTCTAATTTAAAACATTGTCAGCGGCCATCTGGCGTCCCTAGTGTTTTATTATTATACAATACATAATTTTTATCATCCTCCTCTCTGCATTTTTTTTCCGTCCCGATAATTATTGCCCGTTTCGATACGGGGCGAAAACATACACATGGGTGGAGGGGGTGAAAAGGGATAAAATACAAAAAAAACACACACACACAAATGATGAGCAGCAGCAGCAGGAGGAACTGCAGCAGTGGCGTATTAACCCGATAAAATAAAAACGAACAATTATAACGAACGAAAAAAAAACGGTTATAATCGCTAAAACATAATACGTATACGGCGGTAAATAAAATTATGGATGATATATATTTATTTTTTCGGATAGAACGTCTCTCTCTCACAACCAGAGGTCTACGCGGCCGATAATCGCACGTCGTCGTCGAGTGTACATTATTATTATTATCATCATCATCATCGTCGTCCTGTAGTTTGGGTACCAACTATGCCATATATATTAAACTACGTGCACATATACATAACTCGGCAGTTAGTCCGAATGTCCGATGCATCGCGTGCATGATAATACAACAATATTTGTTCTTGCACGCGCATTATCATATTTCTGCTATCCTCGACCGGATTATTGGTTGTTTTTGCTCGACAATAATGATAACATTATAACGATCATCTGATCGTCTGATATAGACATATTTATTTATTTTATTTATTTTATTTAATATCGGTAAAGATTATTAGGCCTCACTGAGCTTAAACTCGTGTGGAGGCCTAGGAGTTATCTTATATACAACACATTTACATTTATCATTATATGCTATACAGCCATACAGGGTAATTCACCAAGCATGCTAACCCCTTTTTTTCAATAATTTAGTAGATTTTGAGTTCCTTAACATTGTGTTCTAAAGATACAATGTCCATGGTGGCTATGCGGATCTGACAATTTTAGTCATTGATATTAATCTATCAATATAAATAATTTGTAAAAATGGTACAAACAAATAATGGATCCAATTCTACGTCTATTTTACATTTTAATATAAAGGGGTCTTCGATTACCTATATTCAAACATTTTTAAAAGCATAATTTTAATAAATTTATTATTAAAGGAAAAATGGGGGTGAGTACGCTTCGTGAACCACCATCTACATATAATATTACTGTTGTCCTAGATTTCTCACGAAAATCTTATCAGTTACCTATATATTTTTTATTTAAAACTGCAATTTATTGATGTACGTAGAATTTACCTACTGCAATCTTTTTGCTATAGTCAAACTCGTAATGAACAATTCGTAGACGGTTTGGAAATTCGAATTCAATGCACTGTTTTTTTTTTTGCTACATAGTAGGTACACCCTTTAAATCCGCACTGCACGTACATGCATTTTCGTACAACTGCACGCTGCAAATGACGAGGGGCCGCGGGCTGGTGTGATATCATAATAGAACTCCACCGCCACATCCCATACAGTAAACGTCCGGTCTACACCACCGCACAGTATATATGTCAGACGTCACTACGTCTATCTACATCACCGCAATAGCGTAAACCGGGATTGACGACAATAATCACAATAAACTATAGTATGTAATATCAATATAACAATATATAGTTCCGGTACTATAACCAGAACTATACATCACACCCACAAATAGGGAATAAAATCAATGCGCAGCCGGAGGACGGTCGATATAAATAATACAATTTACTGGTGGTGGGTAGAGAGGCTTTATTTTCACCAAGAACCTCCCAAGTCCCACTAATATTCGCGAATATGATGATCTGCATCCGTATATTTTACGTATTAATGTATAATAAGTACAACGGACAGCAAACAAGCCACGGAGATAGTGTTATTATTCATTATTATTGTATTAATTATTTTTTGCTGAGAGAAGGAGAGGAAATTCTGTAGTAGTGTTGTGAAAAAATCAGTAATTATTGGGACCGTAGTTAGCGATCGCATTGCAGAAGTTTTAATTTTTGACTTCGACGAAACAATCGGCATTCACAGTTGTTCAGTATAAATGCCATCAATTATTTAAATATTAAAAAACTAATAAATAAATACAAATACAAATAGATAGGAAAATATATTGGCAATGGTTTTATACCGTATAATTATTTGCGATCAGCCGTCGACGAATAAATAAAAATAGAATAACATTGATTTCAGCAGAACATATAGTGTAGTAATAATTACGGTTTATGTTTCGTGAAAAGAATAATGCCATACCATAATCACTTTAAAGCGCAGAAATCGTTTTTATTACAGAAAAGCGATGTAGAAATAATAACTAGGTAGGTACATATTTGAAGAACCGCCACCGCTGAGGATGAAAATATTATATTCTCGAGTTCAAAATGTACACCGTAATATTGAACATTAGACCTTACAAGATATTTTATTCTTTATTCGTCATATCAATATTATTTAACCATACGACATTTTGGCCGGTAAGTTTCTGTACTCGTGATTATATATTTTGGTTTTTTTATTAAATTTTCATTTGTTTGTATAATATAATATGTTATATAATCTATTATTATCTACTCACTACTCGTTAGGTAGTTGTTTTTTAAGACGATTTTTCATTTGCTTCTCTGTGAAAAATATAATACTGATCGTAAAGTATATAATAATATGAAATATTATTTATTATTTTATTAATAATATATTATTTTTGTGTTTAGTTTAATACCATTTTTATTTTCAAAGTCAGACATCATGTAAATTCACGTTTTACAAATTAAATATCAGTGCTCAAAAATTGAATTTAAAAGTCGATTCGAAACATGTGTATAAAATGTTTTATAAAAATATATGTTTCACTTCAAGTTATTTTATGAAATACAAAAACCATTTACAATCAACCGGTCTGTGATTATTAACCAATGGTTAAGTAGACGGCTTCAGATGATATTTTTTTAAATGGTATTTTTCATCTGCTTTTCATTAAAATTAAATAATATGCTACACACTATCGTTCTAACCATTTAATTAAAAACCTTCAAAATGTATAATTACATTCTGATAAAAAAATTTGGAGTAATATAATAATACAATATTAAAATACATTATTGCATCGTCATGATCTTTATATAACACTCTATACTGGCCACGGTCATTATTGATAGTTCGACACAATTCTTATAAGGAAAAAAAATGTTTCACTTATTTTAAGTGTGTATACATATATATATATATACGAGTATAATAATATAACTATTTTAATACAACGAACCAAATTGTAAGGAAATAATTACGGTATTTATATGATTAGCTTTAACTGTATTGATAAACTATTTTTGAAATCAGTGAATGGTAAAATTTATGACATTTTGGTTTTTGATATTATTATAGTATTAAATAAAATCCTATTATCGAGTTATTACTCACAGCATTATAGATAACGAGTACGATAATTTGAATAATTATAATAATAATTTAATTTGATATCGAATTTCTGTACGATATGTACTCAAATGTAATTTTTCAGCGTCTTGGACATTCAGATGTGTGTTTTTAGGGCCTACCTACATCAGTACATCACTTTATACACGACGTTACACTTTACGTTTGTAATAATATTACGATAATAATATGTGTAACGTTACCAGCCCCGTGCATAGGCAAATTTAAATTCAGACATGTATTTCACACTTTAGAAAAAAAAAACGTTGATCCATGTTATTACCTATGTAATGAAAAAAGAGTACATCATATTATTATTTTTATTATTATTATTATCATCATATTACCATATGGTGCAGGTATTCGGCAATAATTATAATTTTTATTTATAAATATTTATACGACTTTTTAATATATGCGCTCAATACGAAATTAATATACCTAATATGTGTCTGAATGTATGTACGTCCCGCCGTTAGTATATTATGCTTAGTTTATACTATAATACAGTATGATATGCAGTTTTACACGAAAAGAACACGCAAAAGTACATAATAATAATGTTATATGATTTTTAATAATGTATGGTTGAAATTTTGAACCGATTTTTTAGTGAATAAGGATTTGGTTTTTTTTTTATATCTGGCGCGTCTCTGTCTGTTACTCACGTCGACTTATATATGGGTATAATTATTTCTGAGTCCCGGGTCTGACATAAATAATTTTGAAGTTACATATTATATACATTATACGCTCGCTCGCACACACACAAACATATTATATTTGTATGTGTGTGTGCATAGGCATGTGTATGCGGTATATGTGCCACACAATCAGACGATGGTTTAAACAATTTTTTGTTTCTTTTAAACCCATTGTGTAGTACATTTTAACCACCAAGTTAATCGTTCAGATAACAATGTGCTCGGAATAGAGTATAATAATATATAGTGTATGCGCGTATATAATATGTATAAGAAAAGAAAAGAAAAAGAGAATATCATATGTAAGATACCATCGATTACGCCCAATATCAATCAATTATCCTTTCTATATGTTTCTACCTCCCGTCGACCACTGCCAAGAACACGTTAGACCATATTGTATTTGGTTGTGAGTTCTAAAAGACATTGATTACAGCGCGTGTGTATTTTTTTTTAAACTTGTTTAACCCTTTCGTAATTAATTTCCTTAATGAAAAACGGGCGTTAAGTACATTATTGGGAACATCTCGGTCTACACGGGTAGAATAACACCGTAGTAAAATATTTAACAATAATCGAATACGCAGTAACGCGTGACTTTGTCAACTCTGTGACCTCGCAGAGTCATCGAAAGACGAATAATAATTATTTTATATCTTATGCCGAAAATCTCGAGGTACCTGTATAAAGACCGTACTCGACGAAATACAAAAAAAAAGTTTTACTCTTGCAGATTCGTGGTGCACTATTGTAATTTCGTTATAAGTTTTCTTCTGCGTCTTTCCGGAAACAAACTAAATTATTTATGTATATGTTATTATTTGCTCATAATATTGTACGTATTTTGTAACCACGAAATGAAAACAGCGTTGCGCAACACACGTGCTACGTGTACTGACTATGACTATATCACAGTGATGCTCAACATTTTTAAACGGACGACCCCTCAAATTATGCAATATTTTCGCGTTCCCTATAAATATTTTTTTTCTAATATGCATAATGCATATAAATAATAAGTCAAAAAATAGGTTATTTAAACCATGTTTTTGGTGATCATAAATAATTTTGGCAAGTCCCAGGTTAATTAATAATAATTGTTGCGTCCCAATCAATAATATTTAAAGCGAGCGAATTTCGATTTACAAAAAGCAAACTAATTTAATTCGTCTTGAAATCATGATGTACGCGTTAAATGTACATTAATATATTATATGCAATGAGTTGGTGGTATTATTGTCATTACTGCTGTGGCAGCGGTGTGATTTTTCTAAGACACGTTTTAGTTCTAGATAATAATATATACCTATAATATGTATGTATTTGATATTTTTATTGTTGCCCACCATCATAGTCACTCTGAATGACAATAGAAATCCCATTATAATAATATTCATGGGCGTATGCGAAAGGAGGGGCTAGGGGGCTCCGCTCCCCGACAAGAAAAAATTAGCCACTCCAAACTAGTTTTTTTCGCTCATAATAATATTCGCGAGACAAAAAAAAATTCACTCATTTCTAACCCAGATTTTTTTATTATTATTATTGAACCACTTGACCCTCGTCGTACCGTTTTCGCCCCATTTCACGTAACCGATGATAGGTATATATAGGTATACATATGAGATGTATATAACTACACAAAGAGACCGTTAAATTTCGTAAACTCCTTTACACATTATTTATAAGCAAAACAAATCCAACGACTGGTGATTTCTACCCCTTTCCCACAGCTGCTGATGGTTTTATACGCAGATATAAATAATCCGTTGAATCTTTTCAACGCAAAATCTTAATAAAAGTAATATTATATTCATGCACTAAAATTAAAAATAGAAATATAGAATTCGTTTAAAAAAAATGTTTAGTTTATAATATTATTATTGTTACTATTTTCTATAGCGCATTACAAATATTATAAAACTTTTTCAAGCTGTACCTAAAATAAAATATACAATAAGAATTTTATTAAATGTTATATTTTTAACATTTAAATCGAACTATTATCTTAAATAGTTTCCTAGTTGTCAAATTAATTATGTTTTAGTTTGTAATAAAATCGATTGGTCATATCATAAAAATGTTTTCTTTTATTTTTAGATAATATAATTGCATAATTATAATAATTATTATAATATTATAAGGTACCTACATATTGATATACTTAATATCTTCAATAAATTATAGAAATTAATTATCATGTATGTATAATATATTATACAGTATGATTCTTTTTAAGAATTACCACTCATCATCTCGTTAAGTATAAAGGTTTTTATAAACATTTTTTTACATAATTTGAATTTATTACTAAACAAAATTTTTGAAATTATATATAATTACACAAAATATTGTTCAAGTAGTAAATAAATTTGTGAATAAGTTAAGACTTACAACCTTTGTAAGTAGTTAGGCAGACATATTATTATTTTAAGTTTTGACAATTAGATTGGATTAGGTGACTTACACAAAATATATTCCACTCACCTAAAATTTAAATACTCATAACTATTGACATTAGACAGTATCAAAATTCGTTTTAAATTTAAATTCCATAATGAAATTTTGATTTAATATATAAATAAAAAATATACGTAAACTGTCTTTCAAAAATGAAAAAATACCTAGTTAAAAATATTGTTTCCAAAAACCTAATTAAGAAAATTACGTAAACAAAAGATTCTTACCTATTTAACTTTAAAAACTATCATAAGTATATTCAATAGAACTTACATTTCTAAATATATTTTAATATTTTACAGTTAATGAAATAGAATGTGTACTATTGTCTATCTATATACATATCTAAAAAAAAACGGTACTTTTCTTAAAACTTATACCTATAAATTATTCAAGTGTGTTGATAGTTATTTAAAATTGAATTATTTAATTTTCATGTTGAAGGTATAACAGTTTATTTCTAAGAAATAAAAAAAAATAATTCATTAGCAAAATGTTTATCATTAAAACAAATAAATGTGTAGTTTAATAGATTATTATTTTCATATCACATTGATACGTTTTATTATGAAACAAATATAATTAATATTAACTTTAATACACTGCATACTGTATTATAGACCAAATTTAGTTATGCGTACAGGCACAACATTTAAGTATGTTAATAGTCTTTAAACTATAAAAATTTAAAAAAAAACTCACTGAAATATTTAAAGACTTTACATCAAAGAAAATATGAATTACAATTTAATTTTTTAATTTATTCATTTAAATATTTGATGGACATTTAGACAGAAAAAATATTTCAAATGCCTGTTTTGATTCTATATAGTAGGTACGTACACGGCAGCACTGTTTTTTATTTAGTTCCAAAATATAAAAAATCTATTATTTATATTTATAGAATCATTAGGTACAGTGGTACACTTATTTTTCTACAATAGTTGATTCTCAAAAGCTCATGACTTTATAAAGCTTTTAAGTAGTGTTTCATGTCTGAAAAATTCAACTGAGAAGTTTTAAAAATATGAAAAGTTAAATCACATAAAGTAGGTACAACGTAACTTTGAAGCAAGTTTTTTTTTTTAAAAACAATAATAAATAAACTAGCTTCACTATAGAATATTAAAAAAACAAAATGTCAAATTGTATTGTTTATTTTTACTAGCATTAAATTATTTTACAAAATATTTATCATCGAAAAATAATTTGCATAATTCAAAATTATAATATGATGTTTTACTTTTTTATACTATAAAAATATAGCTTTACTTAATATAGGTAAGTAGGCGGGAAATGTGTTTAAATGTATTAAATTATTTCATTAACTATTCTATACGTTATATTGACACATTATTATATTTTGAATATATTTTAAAATAATATTATATTATTTACCTTATATTATTATAACCTATCTAATAAGGCTAATTACATTTTTTAAATCGGTCTTGATATGGATACACAAATTATTAAAAAAAACCTGAAATTCTTCTTTACGCCTGTGTATTAATTTCACCTAGAATTTCAACATTATTAATACATATCTACAGTTTCAAATTTCTCATTTAAATTTTAATATTAATAAGAATTCCGGATTATATACGAGCATTATTATCCGATTTTTAAAAATGTTACTAGTTAATACACCACATCATGAATTCAAAATTATTATATTGGGAGAATAATTATTAACTTAATCGTAAATAAGATAAAATACGCTTCTCAGAATTTATCGCTTCAATCATACACTGAGCAGGATAACGTTTCTTTTTTTCCGGGAGTATGATAAATGTCGACGCGATGCAGAACTAACGCTGAGATACGAAATCTGAGTTTGAAAAACGATCGACCGATTACGGTTAATTCGAATAACATTACCGAAGTACGTATATTATTATAATAGTATAATAAACGTTTTTGTGCGCGTGTGATTTTTCTCAAAATTCCGTCAATATATACAGCATAATAATAATAGTAATAATATTATAGTGTTGAAAAAATGTTAACGCAGCTTATACCTATACGACCTAAAAAAAAAAATCGTAATTTGTTTTTAATCCGACTATGCGAGGCGCCTATAAAATATATTATAATAAACGCGTTTTATACGAAATACACATAATAATAATAATAATAATATATAATAGGTACGTGTAGAATATACATTTTTTTAATTGAAATTATTAACTCAACCGTAGGATTATTATAAAATACCTAAACAACACAGGTTATAGGTAGGTACAGCATATTTTGAACAGCGAAGTCGAAAAAATTCACGCCACTTTCGCAAGCGAAATCTATTTCAATATACACGCCTATAACAGGTAAACGTGGTTGAGATCGCAGGTTAAGTCGCGGTTTACTCCTTGACGATCCGACGCAATAATAATAACAATATACATGTATAAATACCGAAATAATGAACGAATATCCAAACGGCACGGTGGTACTGGTACCTACATGGCCATATACAAGTATATATAAGCACATTATATTGTAATATATGAAGGTACCTTACCTATATACACAATAGAGCAAAAACGTTATAATAATATAATTCTGTTTTATTTTATTTTAGTGTTAAAATTTTTTTTTTTGGAGGGAAACGCGTGAGACGTGGCCATTGGACTCGAAAATCCGTTCCCCCCGCCCGCGCGGCGGGCCGCGCCCAGACACGGCCGAAAGGTTGCGGCGGCGTGCCGGGGGCCGGGTCGGCCGCTCGGGCGCCGTCGCCGCGTCCGCGGTGGGGATACGCAGGGTTTCCTGCTTTTCGAATTTTACGTTTCAGTGTCACCTGGCCACCGCACCGGCACCGGCACCCGACGACTACGACGACGACGACTATTACACTATACGCGGTACGACACACACGCGCCGCGAAAATAATAATAATAAAAATAATAAAAAGGAGGAAAAAAAATTACGCCGCAGCAGCACGCACGCGGGATATACACTCGTCGCTCCGCCGCCACCGCCACCGCCGCCGCCGTCGCAGTCGCAATCGCCGTCGCCGTGGTTGTCCGCTGTCGTCCGTCGTCCGTACAGCACTGCACGCGCGCGCGCCCGGCAAGCACACGCGGACCGACCGACCCCTCTGCCCACCGCCGGACCGACTACGCATCACGCGGGGGAGAGAAATTTTTTTTTATTATTATTTTCTCGCCGGACCAGAGAGATTTTACTCGAATTTTTCTACACGCCGCCATAACGATTAACGCGATTTTTGTCTGTTTGATTTTTTTATTTTTATCGTGTCATTTGCTCAAGTATAATAATAATAGTATATACCACAGTGCTTTTATCCGCAACGCCGAACACGCACCCGCGACATGCCAACGCCGCGTACCGTGAGTGCCGATCGCCCCACGTCGACCGTTTTGCGATTTTTGCGGATTTTCGCCGATTCTTAGTTTTGTATACTTACATCAATTTTTTTTTTTATGTTTTCCGAGTGAGTGAGTGAGTGACGCGCTCGTTAAAACGCCGGTCGTATTGCCGGTATATACGCACCTGTATATATTAATTTTGACATTTACGAACGGTTTTTTTTAGTAATATTTATTTGTTGTTATTTATTTAAATTTTTTTGTTGTTTTTTTGCGGTAAAACCGTACAAAAATTTCACTGTTAAAATTCTCACTGTTTGTGCAAGTGTCGTGGAAGCAGGACGTGAGAGTGATTGTACACCACGATCGGCTGTTACTGTAAGTAAATTATCAATGTCATAATATAATTTTGTACAAATTAATGTTAATTTAATTTTTTCACTCGAAAAACGTAAAACAACCAATTTTTTTTATGCTATCTCCACACGCGTATGCATTTTTTCTGAATTATAATGCCAACATAAAGTATTACAACTTTTAATGTTTTCCTTCGTCCTAGATCTTAGTCGAGACCTGTGCAAAATTGTCAATTATTATCCACTTGACGGTTATCGAACATAATATTTTGTCGTCATTGATTTGCTTTTGGACAAATTTAAAAAGTATTTATGCGTTTTCGTCAATATCGAAGTATTGTAATTTCTAGATTTTATATTTCTTTCGCATTTGCCATTTATTTTTATATAAAGCTTTGATAGTATTATATAGAGTAAAAACCGTTTACGTTTACGAAACTCGTAATCATTTATATTTCGCAATTATATTAATTACCAACAATTAATATGTAAAACACGCGTAAAAATATACACTCGCATACCAGCTAATTAATTAATTAAACGGTACACCTATACTTATTTTTACTTACAAAAAACAAAATATAGTACATTTCTTGATACGTGTGTATACAATGTCGAGCTATGTGCGAACATTTACGTCAGTCTTTATGGTGCTTGAAATGTTAGAAAACAAAAAAATAATAAAATATAGAAAATAATAATAGATTGAAATTATCGATGCAATTATTTTGGCAATCGCAGTATTCTATTAATTGAAAACAATTATTATTATTTGCCATCTGAACATAATTATTATTAAGTGCTGCCTATATAATTATTTGCACAACAAGAAAATTCGTTCAATTTCGTGAAATTCAGTCTTATCTGGTCGTGAAGTGGCATCCATAAAAAAATTATGATAAATTCACGTAAGCCTGTAAAAAAGAACGATGAAAAAAATAAGACTAGTTGACCTAAACTAATTATTACACCTCGTTATCTAATTTTTTTTTTATTTTAATTTTTTAATTCTTTCCCCTTCCCTCCCTGTTTGATATGATTTTCCATGTAACTAAGTAAAAAGCTTACTTGTATCGATTAAAACGCCTGATATTATATTATTATTTTTTGTTTTTATCAATTAGGTGTTTTTTCTATAATCTATATAATACACATATTATGTAGGATATTATTAGGATATTATGCCTACAATACTCAATACTGCATGATAAACATGAATTTTCAATTACTATACATAGGTACCTACTTATATTATTTTATCACCCTAGAAATTTAATATTCATATCATAAACCAATCAAAATCATGAGATTTCGTCTCATTTTCTGATATGTTATTACAGTTATCTTACAATAAGCTCTTCTATAAAGTCCATATAAACAAGTTCAAGTTCAATGCACTACAAATGAGAAGATACTCATCAACTATTTTATGTCCATTTAAATTTAAACCAATCTGCAGTACACTAAATATTTATTAATCTTTTTTATACAATTAATTATCTTATATACAAGCATTTGAAACGAAAAAACACATTGTTGAATATTCTGTATGTTAATAATTCCGAGTATATTGTGCTAATAAATAATATACGTTTTAAGCAATAATACATTTTAATAATAAATTTTTCTTATTTTGGCGACATCGGAAATAGAACACGGCACCTCGGAAATGTTAGCCGACAATGTTTTTTTTTTCTTTCAATTTCGTAATAGTGCTTACAAATGCATTTAATTCGTGTAGAATTTCAACATTTTTTTTTTTTGGTTTCCGGAAAGAAGTCCGTCTCACCTGTACACAGGAAGCCATTTAAAGTAAACATTCATGCTACCTGTGCTAAGTATGTAATTTTTTGTGGCGAATCCGCAGAGACATACTACATGTAGGATACCTGCGAACGATCGCAAAGACTTGATATGTATATTATTATTACAAAATTCCATTCATTTTACATTTTATACTGTCTTAGAATTTTTATATTAAATAACATTGGCAGAGCGTTATTATTTTAAATAAAACTCATCTCAATCTTTATTATTCAAATATTTATAATGATAAAAAAAACATATAATGTATTATATATAGTTGATTTACATGTGGTCATTAAAAATGACAAATTTTATACTCTCGTTTTTGAGCTGCGCATTATCGTCGAGATCCGTCTAATAAAAATCAGTTTTACAGCCTTAACGCACTTCTTTTATACCTCACGTATTCGTATTATTATATTTTGTATTATATGCTTTTGACTTGCCGTCCAAAATACACTCGGCGACGCAGACACCCGTTTATACGTGTAATATAAAATAATATATACCCATTATACCCACTGCCGGCTGATAAGTTTTTCGAATAAGAGAAGAAACCCTTCGGACATATTGTATATTTATATCTTATAATAATTTAAAATATAAAATAAATACCTACATATACACATTATAATATAATCGTTTACCCTACAATGATATTTTCACCGGAAGGCGAACCCAAAACTTGAAATAAAAAAATCGTCAAATAGGCCCGAACATAAATAATTATTATACAGGCAAATGTTTGATGTCTTTTTGCCTCAGGCCGTGCAGGTCACATGTTTCTTTTTATTTTTATTTATCTCTATCTGTAAAATTATAATAATACTTATAGTCATCGAGAAAAAGGTGCAGCTCAGTGAGTAAAAAAAAAGTAGAGCGTCGTGTTCCAGTGTTCGCTTCTTACATTTTTTTACCACATACTCAAAAATAAAATCGAATACGTTTGTCTTCACGTGCGTTTTTTCATTCTTTCTATTTTTCTTGTTTACCAATATTTTCGTCTACATACACTAGCGCACACGTGAAAGGGTATCCACATACATACGTATACGTATAAATGTATAATGTGTAAAGGATACACCACGCCGGATATAGGAGTGTCCGCTACTGTTTGTTTTCTCCGCGTGCGTGTTTGTGTGTACCTACTCGACGCTCTGTCAAGGTTTCTTAAACATTAAAGGCGCGAACCGTGCTCACTTCTTGTTTTAAGCTAATTACTTATGTTTTTCATCGCGTAAACGTTGCTTACCTATATTAAACGGATATACGTTATAATTACTCATTTTATAATGTGCACACACTACACAGGCACACGGTATATTATAATATTTTAATTGTTATTATTGGAATAAAGGTATACGTCTTGACTTTCGATGAAACCTATTACAGGCGATTATTATAGTGTTATATTTTAATATAATATTCTAATCACAATAATGTGTATATAAATTTCCTCGACATGTAAAAATTAACAAAAATAATTAATGATGGTTTTTGTTTTTTCTCCCATAAAATACTAAATACAAATATATTCCATCATCATAAACTAAAAAAACATAGTATTTTCTTTGCTACTCTCCGGAATTTTTCGTGTCTCGTATAATACGTATAGGATACCACGACCAGATAATATATTACGCATATCATATTATTTTTATTTGTATTTGTATTTCAGTATTTGTCACCCAATCTATTAATTGCCCAATAAAAGTGTGCACCGCGCGACCCGCCACCGCCACCGTTGCACACATCACGATAATATAATATAATGGGCCTTATTACTTTTTGACCGAGTAATTAACTACACATTATAATTTATAGTAATAGTATATTATTCAAAAACTATAAAACTCTTGTACGTTTTTACTACCCGGAATCAATTTTATCGGGTTCTATTATACGTGCTCGAGACATTATAATATTATACATTTTTTATTCCCCGGGAACCAATAAAAATAATAAACATATTTATACATATATATTTATAAAAAACATTTTAGAATTCAATTAAAACAACAAAATTGCCACAAGTCGTAAACCGTCAGATATTATACGCAGCACCACGTCATTATATAATAATTCACAACATATTACTTATATATCATTATTATCATCATCGAACGTCATGTATCGAAAAACACAACTCACTCAATCGACGGTGCAATTATTGAGAATTCAATCATTTCGACTGACGCCAAGTGCGAGAATTTGGCAATTTTATTATTCGATAATACTGTATAATATATGTATAAAGCAGCAGTGGAAAATATATGTTCCGAACATTGGCATCTTGACAACTACGGTTTAGGGTCTTTTTTTAATTTTTATTATTAATCCTGTAAATAATTTGAAAATTCCATTAAGTTTGATCGATATATTTATTGTATTATACGCATCTTATAAACGATGTAACAAGAGTTTAACGTTTGTGTCCTGCAACAATATAAAAGGATCACGAATAAAATGACAAATTGCGTTAATGTCCTTTCGTTTAGTAGATTGTGTAACAGTTATTTTTTTCCAATTGGAAAATTTTCATTGTACCTACATAAAAATAAAAACGCTCGGGCACCGGTATCGAATTAAAATACAATAATATAACCACTGCAGTGGTGGTAAATCTATAAGTATATCTAATATGGGTAATATAATATACTATATATACTACATATTATTATAATATGCAATATAGACATTAGACGTATACAGAAACACACGGGTGTAACCTATATAAAATACAATAAGTATATTGAATCGTAAATTTATTTATGTCAAATCAATATACCGGATAACGAATAAAATAAGAAAAAACAAATGTACATTACGCCTACGATAAAATATATATATATTTATATATAACCTAGAAATAGCTGTATAGTGATTCTCCCGTACTTATAATATATTATATTATTGTATGTATCGGTAACGAACTTCGTTCAAAGGTTCGTCATGATATTGTGTATCTATAAATTATTATATTATTTTGCCGCCGTGCACGCTGAGGTTTACAGAGGGATTATTAAATATGTATAATATCTATCCGTGGCTACACGACCTTGGTTTTCGCGGGCGGAATTCGCAATTTTTATCATATTCTTATGTCTCGTATATTATTATCCTCTATATTCCATGCGTGTGTGCAGTGCACTGTGCACGTGGAATTTATATTATTGCAATAGTCCATTTATATTAAAATCAAAATACATAAAATAAGCATATGGAAAAAAAATAACAAACAATAAAAATGTGCGGAAAAACAATTTTTCCTGGAATCAAAAGGCTATGCATCAAATGCGGGCATTTCTCCTGGTAGGGAAAAAAGTGTATAGGTATAGGTAGTGTATAGGAACGCGGAATCCAGGCGACCCAGATGCAGCCGAGACTGGGGGCGGTAGCCACGAGCGCTTGCAATAAAAATTTAAACAAAAAAATGTGCCTACATCTATACCAACTTTTGAAATTTATTTATACATTGCGTTATTATTTTTATATTATAATTTAGTATTATTGGTTATTTTAATGCCAAAACGGATGAAAAACGGACGAGTACCTACAGCGCCCGGATTTATATCGAAATTTGCTGCCGGCCATTTTGGCGTGTATTTTTTCCCTCCAACGTTGCAGCATAATATTTAATAATATATACGATATGAATGATATAATATATTATATACAAATGAGAGGAATCGTTTTTTTTTGTGCTAAGTTTTTTTTTTTTACTGTCGACCGGCACGCAATCATCAGACTGAATTGGCCGAATAAATAAATATAAAAATATATAAAAAAAGGCACTAATGTACGAAACGTCGAAAAAGGCGGCTAAGAACAAACAAAGACATAATTCAAAAACACACACATATGCATAATATACATATATACCTAATATATAAGCGCGCATGGAAACCATAAACCTTTCTTTTGGCCGAAAAATCTCGCGTGCTCTAGTGTGTGTGTGAGTGAGTGTGTTTATCCTGTTACACGGATATTTTTTACTCTGAGCGAGCCGTGGGGGAATTATTATTATTATATTTTATATTTTTTTTAATTAATATTTCCCCCCCCCCTCATCGCCGCCGTCTTGTACGCGCATTTCTGCCGACGCGTTATTATTATACACACAGACATTACACACACACACACACACACACACACATATATGTATATTATATAGACAACGCCGCGGCCATATGGCTCTTCACTCGCGTATTATTATTACTACACAGAGGCGACCACTTCCCTCCACCCGTCCGCCGCGTACACACAATGGATATTTTCTGTTCTCCGAGTCCGTTTCGTGTACGCCGGACACTATATGATACTTAATGTAATAATATTGTGATTCCAATCATCGCGCGATTTCGTAGTTATTCGCGATATCTACTTAAATCCAAAAATACATAGGTACATATTATAATCAACGTCCAACAGTATTATACAATATTATGATGTTAAATCGTGGTATATATAAGTGGCTATAATAAATAATATGACTGCACTTTTTTTTTGATTTTTTTTGTTCGCGCGCTACAGATTATATGCCAAAGTGTTGGCACGGACTCATGCCAACACTAAAACCCTGCATTATAATCTGGTGTATTTTTCATCGTATAAAATGATTACCTATCGTAAATTTATAATTAATATTTTTGAATCGAATAAACAACGAAAATAATCTTCCAAACTCCGACCACAGCTGCACGCTGTGTAGGCGGAGGCTGTAATTCGGACGTGATATAATACATAAAAATATGTATTAACAGATTTAATCTGTTACCCGTACCAATAATACGTAGGTACCCATAGCATTAAATATAGAGCAATCATGCGTAAAATTGTGTATGTCGAAAAAGTAATAGTTAAATAGTTGATGTCGTTTAGGTAATCCTCGTACCGCTCATCATTATACGTATACGAGCATATACAAGTTTTCTTTTTAATAATAATAAATAGGTAGGTATAAATATTTTTGGGTGATATTGGACGATTGCAGCTCGGGTGGGCGAAGACTGAGGAAAGATGTTCGTTGGGATCAACCGATATATTATAGTTGGGCACCTAAAAATAATATCTAATTTCATCTACCGCTCACGGGAACCGTTAAACCATTATAACCACGGTGATAAAATTGAGGAAAGAACAAAAATTCAGTGTTGAAACGACGAAAACTTTTAAATGACATAATATATAGGTAATAGCAGTGTGTAATACTGTAAAGTAACAGCCCAACGACCGTGTTATAATATTATAGCGACGTGTACTTAATCGAAATCGAATTAGGTAAAAACTGATGGAAAACATGAAAATGTATACTAGCTGAATATACATTGTGCAGTGGTGCCTATAAGCACGGTAATTAAGAAAACTCGGGAGAAGTTAACTCCGAGATAGTTTTAAAAAAGAAGAAGGTATTATTATGAATATATTTTAAACGACGGGTCCAGATGTGGTTTTTTAAAGTATTTTTCGCGGTACATAATATTATATATACGCGCATGTCTACTGAGTTGAGTTTTTTTTAAATACATATTTAACAGTTTCGCAAACGCATTAGTATTTCGGGTCTTTTTGCAAACCATTATTTTCCACGAACTCGCCGTCACACCGTGGATCTCGACGCATAACAATAAACGAACGTTACGACTTACGACTTTACGATCTCGGCGGGTGGCGGCGGGGACGTGCTACAATATTTATCGTTATTATTATTATTTTGTCCGTTCTCGCCCGCTAAGAAATCGGGCAAAAATTCCACAGATATCGAGTGCGCAGCGTGCCATATTCAATATACTCGTAGTTATGTATAATAAGTGAGTTTTGCAGTATTATGTACACACCCGTATATATGTAGGTACCTAAAAAGATATACACCGTGATAATATGGGGGGGGGAGAGGCGTCTTATGCTATCGTGGCATACGATTTCATCTGGCGGAGCGAATATCGCCGTCGTACGACGTCATATTATTTGGATGTGCACTGCAGCGCACATTTGATGGACGATGACAGTTCTCGCCGAAAAATCTTCGGTAGTAAAAACCCTTTTTTTCAACCGTCTCGTTATCGCTGGCTCCTTTGGCGGCGGAAGGCGACCGAGAGCAGTTTGTCGGGGCGGGTGGCGGCCGGAACGCGCATAATGCGCGTTTAAGGAGAGAACACGCATAATGTCCGTTGAACTCAAACAAACCTAATGTAATAATGCCGGTTCCGTCTGTCGGCGGCGGCGATAGATATAGATGCAGATTGTGCGCGGCTGCGAAAACCGGTACGGTGTACGACGATCGGCGGCGGCGGCGGCGGCGGCGGCGGGTATACACGCCTGGAATGGGAGCAGTTCGGATTAGCATACGATACACTTATATATGAGCTCGCGTACACACACACACACACACACTACGACACACGCACTCAGAGATACATGTATACATATGAATTAATACTGTTTTATTATGCGCTTTTAAAACCGGGTTTTATGTTACCAATACCGCGACGAGATTATACTATTATTTCGTATTTTTTTTTTAAATTTATTTATTTTTTTTTTTGTTCTCACAGCCAACTGCGCGATATAGAAATAAATAAATAAATAAATAGTATTAATATAATAATAATAATAATAATAATAATACGATAGCGGAGAACAAGCGAAACGGGTACGGGGGAGGGCGAGACGATGGAAAAAAAACCTGGAAAAATTGTAATAATCGTTCGCGTATATAATATGGACGCTCATTTATGTATATATATAGTATATGTATATCATGCCGGTCGTACATCAATTATTATATTACATGCAACCATTGTTGTATGCGCTTTTTATTGCAACTGTAGTTCGTTTTGTCCAGTATATACGTGTGTGTGAGAGTGCGTGCGTGTGTGTGTGTATCATAGGCGGATCTATACAAACAAAACAACCACCCCCAAATCGGTTTTTTTAACAAAATTAATTTCCGTTTAGATTAAAATTTTTCCAGACATATAAACAAATTATACATAAATATATACACACACATACACACACACACAAATACAAAACACGCTGCGAGTCCCTGTCCTTCGTCCCTGACTTTTTCCTAGTACTCGACCGCCATAAAAAAATAAAAAATAAAAAAAATAAATAAATAAAACTGAGGAAAAACTTTTTCGGATCAATACTGAAAAGCAGTTTAAACACACAACAAAGACTGCAACATTTCTTTTTTTTCTTTTTTTTTTTCATTTCTTTTTCCCAGCAGACGAATACATTACCGTCTGCAAAAAACCGATAACGTCGAGACTTTTACGACATTTGCCCGTGTAAAAGTACAGTTTTATCGTCAAAACTTATGGAAACCCGAAAATGATTGCGTTGCAATCGTATGTATATTGTATATGTATACATATATATAAATAATATATAGGTATATCTACCGATGGTAGCATACAAGGGAGGTCTTGAAGAGGTCGGAAGGGAAAGAGAGAGTCAAAGGGAAGGAGAGACCGATGTTATACGACGACGAATGCGGCGGCGTGGTGGTGGCGATATACATAGGTAGTGAATTGATTTCAATGCAGTTTTTGCGTAGCACGGTTCACTCCGAAAACGAGGACGACTGACCCACATATTAATATCATATATTATACGCGGTCTCGAGTGGTTTTTTTATTTTTCATTTCGAAAACCAGTTCAATCTCGTCAAAACGATTATTTTATCAAAAAAATCCACGCCATCCGCTGGCCGGTTATACTAGACCAGTTTTCATGTAATCATGATGGATAGACGTATGTGTTTTCCGTTTTAATATTATTATTATTATTTATTATGATTTTTTTTTTAAGAAAAAACCGTAAAACGCCCCGAGGTTGAATTCAAATCGGATACACCGTAATTTCGCCAATTTTTTCCTACTTTTTAATCGTGCTGATATTATACCTACATACCAATATAACGTTATTATATATTTATACTCAGTGTATCTATATAGATAAACCGTGTGCAGCACGTCGTTATTTTATGCAAACGTTGCGGTCGCCCGTTTCGCGGTGGTGTTCAAACCGCTCATCAGTCTAGCGTGCTCCGGTTGTCAGAAGCGTTCTGACCGCAAACGAAAATACCGACAGAAACCGCGCGGGCTATAAACAATATACATACCTACCTATACAGTATATTACAACCGGTAGAAGATAATATGTTGGTAATTTTTTTAAATCGCTCATTTTCTCTTTTTCTTTTCTATCGATCCCGCCCACGTTTTTCCTTTTCCCAATTATAACATTATTTTTTATGCACTCGTTTTGGGGCTATTACACCGGTAAAGTTATGGTGAAGGTTTAAAAAAAAAAATTGTATTTCGTTTGAACGTGATTTTCACTTTTTTGTCACACAACTATAAAGTTGCAGCGGCGTGGACCGAAAACGGCGTGCCGGCCGGCCGAGCACAAAAGGAGCAATTAACGTATAATTAATATTGTTTCACGCTGAGAACCACTTGATCGACGCTCGCGCATACCATAATAATAATATTATATATATATATATAGTTACCCTCGCCTCTATATCTATACATAATATATTATATACATATATATATGTTTATGTATACGGTCTCGAGAACAAAAAGATTGTACGGTTTTGTGTGATGTGATTATTATCTCTCTGGAGCTATTGTAAAAGCGCCAAGAATACTGATCGTTTCATATATATATACTCACAATAAATATTATATGGTAAAAGAAAGAAAAAAATAATACTCGCGTTCGTCTAATATATATATATATATACCGTACATGGGTACACGGCCGCGCCTATAAAACGTGTTAATGGATGTATAATATTATTTCACCCACCTCCCCTTCCCCACAAACTCACCGTCCACAGCCACCGCCGCCGTCGTCATAATCCCAAAAGGTTAAAAATGCAATGACGGCTGTTTTCGTTATGACGCGCAATGATTATGATATATTTATAATAATTTTTTTTTATATCAATAATGTATACACCAGTAGAACCGACGTGGGTATATAACAACAGACGGACTAAGAGATGGTCACGGAAAGAGAAAAAGAGGGAGAATCGCTTTATAGATACACATCACACCCTATATATACCTAAATATTATAATATTGAAATCATCATCATTCGTCATTATCGTGGACTTGGGGAATGTTGCGCGTCTTCGTCGACTATGAAAACTCACAAGACACCATATGACGATAAAAAAAAAAACAAAAAAATAAGAAATGCGGAGTAGTAAAAATATCGAAAGAAATAATCGAGAGGCAGTCTCTGGCACTTTACACTTTAGTTTTTGTTGTTTTATGAGCCGCCGGACAAAAGACTATTGTGAGACTTTAGTATTATATAGTACATGTGTAAGTGAGTGTGCAGTGTGCTTGTAATGTGTGTAACGGCGATAAAACGCCTTTAACGTTTTTACTACATGAATAATGCGTAATAATCGTTTCGACGATAATAATCCATGTTTGTCGTGACATATATTATTAGCCAAAACAGCGACAGGTTTCCAATAAAGGTACCTTTACTTATTATGTTAGATATTTAACTACTACAAAATACCTAGGCAAACATTAAATAATCTAGCCAAATTTCGGGTAAACAGTTGTTATCTTCTGCTGGCCTAATCCTATGGATAACTTAATTTTTTCATATTCATGCTCAATAATATTGCTATATTATTATGAATCGATAATTGTTTTAATATTACAATAAAATATCTAGTTAGTAAATAAGTGAACAAGTAGAAGCAAAGAGTATGTAGGTACGCGTTAGTATATACATACATTTATATATAGGTACCTATAAATTGTTAACCAAATTAACATATAACATCTTCGTCGTTTATGTTTATTTTTTCACGAACAACAAGTTACAGAACCCATTGCTGAAATTCGATTACCTATCTCTTAGTCGTATCGCCGAAATTTCGTTTGTTCCGACATGCGACCCCGCCGCACGACATTTCCGCATACCCGGTAACCGCGGTAGCCCTGCACAGCTAAACAACGATAAATGATCGTACGATATTATAATATTTTATTTGTTATATTATCGGCACATAACATTGTACGATAATAATATTATAATAGGAGAGGACAAGATAAAAAAAAAAACGAGTCGTGTGCGCACGCAATCGACCACGTGGACGAGAGGAGCTAGACGGCCGCGGCGTAAACGGACCGTGAATGAATCAACCGGTTCTCCCAGCGGTTACGCTCCTCGCACCCTCGGCCCCGCGCATCGAGACGGTCGATCGATCCGCCGCCGCAGCCCTCGTCGGGCACGTGACATCGGAAGCGCGCGCGCGCCCACCGGTTCGGACCGCGGCCCCCGTAACCACCGGACGACTGTTATCTGTCGCGTGTTATCGGCGGACTAGATGTTAATGCGCTCCAAACGAATAAAATAATATTATGTTGATTTATCCCGCGCGGTGATCGGCCACAGACTTTTCCGAGCGAATATCCGTAATAATAATAATAATAAAAATAATCGCGATCTCCACTACGACGGGGACCACCGACGACGAGTCGAGAATTGCGTTTTCGTGTTTTATATCCTTCGAATTTATTATTATTTTATTTTCCCGGCGCCGATCACGACGGCTATATATGTGTATAGTTTTATATTACGCACTATCTATTATGACGCCATTTGTACTTACACTTGGTAGTTAGTACGATATCACTCCCCCCTTCCCACAACACACACACAATATGCGAATCTTAAGCTATCTATAGCTCTCTTTATAAGCTCTCAGCTTAACAATTTATATTCTTAGTTTCCTATCAATAATTAATATTAGCCTTGTCCGTGAAGTATCTCTAACAGGAACTAATAAAAAAAAAAAATAGATTCAAAATCTAAATTTCATAAAATACATATGACAGTATAATAATAAGCCCTCCATATGCTATGTATTGTAATGTTTAAAAATTAGGGTGAAAAACTTGGAAATTATACAGCACTTAAACACTGTACGAGGGATATAATATAATATTATAATCTATTTAACGTGTAGGTTTATATATTAGTTTATCGTACATCAGCCCAACCTTTTTAAACGCGTATCTGAACATGTGAGTTTTGTTGCACGGCCGTCCGTTGTGGTGTAACACGATAGTTTAGCTTGTCAATTAGGGGGGATCAGGGAGATGGTTCTTTCTGAATCCAACTATATATAAGAGTATCGGTTTTAATATTAAATGTGTGGCCGCGTCCATACTTTTGAATTAAAAACCTCTGATTGATTCATAATGGTACATCGTATAATATAATATACCTATATGGTATTATTGTATCCATAAAAAATACGTGTAGTACGCAAAGTTATTACTCACTTAGTGTAATATAATGTAAATGTACTTACAAGTTGCAAGTTTACTACTCAGTCATATCTCTTAGATGCTATATGCGCAAACCCGATGCAGTATAGCACGTATACTTGTATAATACCTACGTCGAAAACCATATCTACGTGTCCAAAGCGTTGGCGCTCGAACACTGCAGTATAATATTATACGGACACCAGAGCCACATAATATGTGTAGACACCTGCTGCTGCTGCAGCCGCAGCAACGGTTTCGAATTATTATTAATACCGAATCACACTTTGTACTTACATAATGTATGTATTATCGAGTTTAACGATATATATATAGATATAGAGTATTCCCTATTATATTATGAATATAAATATACGGGTCTGGGAGTGATAAAATATATAGGTATATAATATATTATTATGAGGTCACGTTCTCGTCTGTGTATTATGTATTATATAGATATATAATATATCATACATATGAATAATATATTATCATATAAACGAAAGGAAAAAAATATAGAACGATATTTCGATATGATCAATGACAATAAAATATAATAACGACTTTTATCTGTAGTATATACCTCCGTCTAGATTAATATAACCTTTCGAGTCACCAAGCCTGCAATATAATTTAGCAACAGCTATATTATAAACATCATTTAGTTCGATTTTTACTGATGTTCGGTAGATATTATAATATACGTAATTGTGCGAGTACGTCGCGGTCCACGCCTATTTAATACACCTGCAAAAACTGTAATAGTACCTACCTAATAATACACGTTAGGTTTACATGATTATACGTAGTAACGCGCTCGTTGGTTTTTCGCGCACCTGCAATAGGATAGAATAGGATAGACACGCCTCCGAATAGATATAGATTGATATACTTGTTGGCTTAAAATCAAAAAAATAGAAATCTATAAAATACCGATATTTTTTTTTAGTTTGTACGCTATTTGAGTTGTAAATAACGACGCGTGGAATACATCAAGTAGGTAATATAATATATAGGTACATATAGTATATATTAATTATATACAGACATACAGGTATATAATACAGGTGAAATTGTGTATTTTGAAGGCCGTTCCCAATTCTCATACCGAGGTAAACACATTTTTTTGCCAAAAAACGCATGTTAACAGTAATTACACGTATTTTCATTTAAAATATTAATACAATATTTCCAGACCCCCAGGGAGTTGGCAATTTTAGATTTCGGCATTCCGACGCGACCTCCATGCCGCCACATATTATAATAATATTATATTATATGCCAACCGGTCCGATCAATCAGCGGCTTGTCACGTTTTCTCGAATAAACCGAAAAACGAACTCTCGCGAGTTTTGCGACTCGTTGAATATACACATATTATAATATGCATAATAATGTAATCAAACTGCGTTGCATAATTATTATGATTTTGTATTCATTTTGTTTTCTAAGTACGCTTAACGACGCTTTGCGTATACTTTTGAACTTTCTTATTAATGCTCTATTGATTGAACGGTCAATCTATTTTTTTTTTATTATTATTACTATATTATATATCTGTTATTGGATTTTACGTATCTGAGAACGAGTGCACGATTTCTTGTTGAAAACAATTTAACAGCTGTGTGTATGGGAAAAAAAGGAGTGTTTTAATAACTATAAATAATATAATAATTTGTAATATTTTCAACCGATAATTGTTTTAGCTGCAGCGATGGTATACTTTTACATACAGTTTAAAATACATATAATTTTACATATATATGCCGCTATATAATAATTATTTTTCACGCATAATTACTATCATTCGAACGATTTAATATCAGACGCAGAAAAATAAACAATTTTAGGCGATGGTAAAAATAGGATTAGTATTATAATATAATATACTGTACACTCGTTGTATTACAAGATTTCATTGCGAGCGCGATCCGGTTAGGAAACGTGCACCCGTCAATAAGTAAAATCCGTGTGTTATTTTAATATTTTTGTCTTAAAAGATGTTTTATACACATATACATATAGATGTATGTATCCATATCTATATTATATATAAATAGGGTCGGATGCTGCGCCGCATTCATTATCGCAGATTACACGAAAATATTGTAAATACCCAACAAAAGAATCGTGCATTTACATATTCACCGAGCATCGTCGGTTATTAAATAAATCTTATTAACATAACAAATGTGTTACATCCTTTCACTTTTGATAGGTTACGCACACACACAAACCAAAAAAAAAGGTTCATTCATTCATTGAAAAATAAAGTAGGTATGTATAAATATTATATACGTTATAATATTTTATTACCGTTTTATTTCTTGTCCGTTTCCCATCGTGAGATAATAATAATATTATAGTTATCGCGCATCGTCTGGACCTTGACGTCATTCTATCCAGATCTCACCCGTCGTTCAAACGAAGAGACGTACTCATTTTTTTTTGTTCGGACTGTACGCAGCGTGTTTAACGTATTAACATAACAGTTCGCGATCGGCCCGCAAAGGGGTGTAGGCGACATCAACTGAGGGAACAGACATCACTTTTTGCGCTTTGAAAAAAACTTGTTCGTTGCACATTATTCCGCAGTCTAGATACACACTGTATAACGTAAGTAAAATGTAGCTATAGATATAGGTTAGGCCCACATCATTACACGTGATATATATAATAAAACAAAATTCTACTGTGGGCGCGCGCGCCAGCGTTTTACTCTAAATTCCGAGAATACGGCGAAGGAGGAGCGATGTGTGTGTATAATATTATATATTATATTATTTCGTATACGCTATGATCCGCGGGCTATCTTTTTTGTGTTTAACTGAAAAAAATAAAACCGGATCGACCGCGACAGCTAACCGCGTATATCCATACTGTTAAATAGACATCGTATATAATAATATAATATAATGATACGTTGAAAAATTAATAATATAAGGTGTTAAAATAATGCATGGAATGTATATTAATAGTGATTCTGTTTTTTAACGATACCGTTTTGGACATTTTCGCGTTAATAACCCACCAGAGACTTTACATCACTACGTTACTACTACTATGCTACGTTTTTTATATTTTATACAAATGCGTTACATCTTGGTTGGCTGAATAGGTATAATTGGCCAAGTCGCCTGTGCGTCGTCTGTCCATGTCATATCTACGCGTATAAATGATATTAAAATGTATACGGCGTGTTCGCCACCTCACGTCTGCGAAGGAAAAAAAATTAATATAATAACAATAATAATAAACAAACATTATAATGGCAACCTGCGACGACGGAGAGCGGAGACGGCGACGATTCGGCGTGACGCCATCGCACCTTCGCGTTCGTCGCGCGAACAGCGGAAGCGTGTCGAACACCACACCGTTACACGTATAATCGCCACGGCCGACCCGTCAGGTGCATACTGTATAATATAAATAATAATAATTGATGATTGTTTTCTTTTTTCCATTTCGATAATTATTATAAATCATTATTATATCCGTCCGTTGGCGCGTTTCTTCCCGTTCGGTACAGCCACTACATAATGATTATATTGTCGTTCGTTTTTAAAATACAGCGATATTCATATTATTATATTATTTAATATTTACACGCACGGCCGACCGACGTCGATTTTCCGTTACATTCGAATCGTCTTATGATTATTCTTTTTACCTATCATATTGTACCTATATACGACATTATAACAATTACTACTTTGTTCATATTTGCGCGTACTCACAGAATTCATACGTACCTACGTAAATATACCTATTACATAACGCCTTACTGAGGTGAATCTTAGTGAAACCGCAGGAACAACGTATAATATAATATCATTATATTTGCGTTCATATATACCATCTGAAAATTTTCTTTCGTAGATCCAGATTTTGGGATAATAGTGTTGAAAATTTATAAATGTATCGTTACAATAGTTCCAATAATAATAACTTGGTAGGTAAGCAGTTTTAAAAAAAGACTGTACTGTTTATGTTTAACAATAAATAAAATATTTATATCATAAAAAGTATTATACATAAAAATATTTATATTGGGCGACGACTGTAGGTCAAAAAATATGTACACACAGTTACACGTTCTTATCGGTATGTGACGATAATAAATATAAAATTCGAATCTCAATACCTATAATAAGTCTTTATAGTATGTATGATGTATTACGCGCGAGAACGGAGGAGACAATAAATGCGTATATTATTGTCGTTTGAACGTCATGCTTTGTATTTTTGAAATTGATTTCGAAATTGATTAAGTCAAACGGACACACACTCGCACATAAAAAGACTCACCTAACCTCACAAGGGTGCCACGCACATATATATACTTGTGTCATGGGGGAAACGCCGTTCGGGTGACATACGTATCCTACGCGATAGTGGTGATGGCGGCAGAGGATTATGGGAGCGTTGACCATGATGATGATGATCAATATGTTCGGGAAAAATTGGAGGAAGGCCGAAAACAAAAGGAAACTTAAAACGGGTTCGTGATTCCAAAATGGCGACCGTACGGTCGACTTATGCAAATATTAATAACGGACGACGGGAACTTTATATATGTACATTTATCGGGGAAAAAAAGGAAAAAAAGAATGTAAGGGTTACCGACAAACAAACACAATAGCAATAATAAAATATATAGAAGGGGTATATATATTTTTTTTAATACTCTTTGAGAACTCGTTACGTGCTAGGGGTACTCACTTCTGTGTGTGTGTTTGCATATGAATAGGAGTTCAATTTTTTTTTTTAATTCTTCCCTACAGTAAAACAGCTAGAGCGGGAAAGGCGTACGCAGGCGGGGTACAGTCGTAAATACTAATATTCGATATGAGTCATTATTTTTAATGAAAAGCGCCGTAAAGCCCGGTGTCAATTTTGGAAGCACGAAACTCGCGCGCGTGAGTCATCGAAAAGGAAAAAATGCATATTCCACACAAAAAAATATAAATGTATACGGTAGAAATTATACGGGTCGACCAAAATTCGTTTTTTCCCCTGTTTGAACATAATAATATTTAAACGGTCCTCTAATGAATCCTCGTAGAATAATATATACCCTTGAAGCTAATTAGATTCCATTATATAATCTCCATTCCGCTGCCGCCGCCGCCGCCGCCGCTGCACTGCGATGGATATATCGTGCGTGCACTAATTCTCCGGGCCCGCTGAGGTCGTTGTTATTGGCTCGTTAATCATATTTTAATTAAAAATAAAAAAATTAAGAGAGAAAAAATATTATGTATAATATTATATTATATATATATATATATATACATACGCTGCACACTACACGTTTGCTGGCGTATATGATGCGTATAAACTCGGGTAAAATACGAAAAAGAATACACAGAGCTGGGTTTGTTTAGACGATATTACGGTGGGCCGGCAGACCGTGTTTTTTGAGGTCATTTATCATTTCGTACGAGACGATAGCCGGCAGACACACTCCTTCATCGTATTTATTTATTTATTTTTTCTTCTTATTCTTTCTCCGCGTCTCCTCGTGTCCTATCTTAACTAACCGGGGGAATCTTAATTATTTTGGTTTTTTGACAAAAACAAAGATTTATTATTGTTCTTTTGTTCACAGACGTCGTCAAATATGACGGGAATTTAATTACATCTGTATAATAATAATAATAATAATAATATATAGTTTATAAAAACGGTCAGATCTTTGTTTTAAACGTCGTCATCATTGTCGGATGGGCATATTAATATTATATACAATAGTATTATATATTAGGTGATGTCTTTCGTTTTCTTTTGGTCTCTTAACGGACAGTGACGAGGAAGTTATATTTATAAATGTACATACACATTGTGGATTTCACTGTATGAGTGTGTATGTGTGAAGTCCATTATAAATTGTTTTCGAGATATTCGCGGGTTTTAATTACGGTGAAACGTGTATATATTATCATTAAATGTATTGAATTTGAGACCGTATTGTTTTGAGATTTCTTTTGATCGTTTCGTTCTGTCGTATACTTTAACACTCAAGATTTCGATTCAAGGTTGTACCAATATCAATACGCCTGTATGGATAAATATTGCAGTATAATGTAGTCAACAAGTATACGAGCAACAATAATTTCAAAAATATCTGTACCTGAAATTGAATTATATATTACGCGTTATAGTACATAATAATATTTGAAATAGGTCTTGTGCCGAGACTGCACCCCGCGCATTATAGACGTGAGTACTCCACACTGTGCTGCAGTCGTAGTCTCGCAATACTGTTAAATAGATGTAGTATATTAAAGTCCCGCAGACCTTGCTCGATTTTTATTTCAGGGGAACTCATTATTATTATTTCAACTTACAATAAACATAATATATACGTATACGAACAAACGCCATCGGCGGCGACGTGTCGTTTGGCGAATAATTTTTGTCTTCTATATAGGTATACACTATCCGCGCTCAATGCAGTGTACATATACAATGTCGAGTGTAACGTTGCACAATAATATGGTCGCGAACAATGTGATTTACATACATTTGCGTGCAAATCCGAAACCCCGCAAAGACCACATAATTATAATAATGTATATATATACCTATATATCGGACTTTTTATAAACACATATAATACCTGGGCGCATGAACACGTAGTATGTGTACTTACGCGTAAATTATTATATCATAGTATGGGCACATTGGGTTATACAGTAGCAATGCGCTAGAATCCATCATCAAATAATATAATATATGCAACGACTATAATACAAGCCAGATAACGATCGTCGTGATGTTATTAGATGTTATCATCGTGAAAACTGCAGCGGGTACTTATAGGTTGCCCACCTAGGTACTATAATATTGTAACTATTTGTAAGTACTAAATTGTAATATATCTTTATATTATGTACCTATTACGACACAAAAATGCAGAACGTTCTCCGCGGTGCGATTTTGGTTAAATTTACGAGCGAGTATAATATGTATACCATAGCAATAGTGCGATTCGACCAGCCGATATTACGCGTATAACGATTATTTTTTCCCTAAAATAAAAAAAATTGCATTACTCGAGCCATAATTAAAGTCAAGTAGGGGTTCGCCAACGCGACCGCCACGACGAAGCACGGACGCTATTAAAATAAAAATAAAACACACCGAATCGTGCAATAATATTATGATATAGGTATCATGTACATATAATATAAAATATATTATTTACGTACAGTGGGCAGGTGAGTTCTTTTTTTCACGGCTGCAGTGTTTAACAACATGTGTGTGTGTGTGTGTGTGTGTGTGTGTGTGTGTGTGTGTGTGTGCGCGCGCGCATGTACCTATAATATATTATGATATTATTACGATATTATGTACACGGACTTTACTCCAAACGGGCGATCATAATATATTATATGTGTTGTATATGCATATAAAACTTGACCCATGTCGTCGCACTGCTGCTGCAGAAAATTGATTTAGTCGACCAAAATTATTATTAACACACAACACCGCAACGTAATAAATTATGTAAAGGATTATAATGTAAGCCAGCGCAACTTGGTGCGGATACATTATTTACAGTTACTTACTCGAAAGACGTCATGTAGGTATATATTAGGAATAACCATGGTGAAAATATCGAATTCTGTATAATCTTAATTCCTTACTAATCCATAATGTTTTCCGTTGTTCTCACTACATCGACCATAAACAATATAATTTCGCATTTTTTTTTTTGCTTAATGTAAGTCTTAACTAAAACGGTTTAATAATGTATTTAAATAAAATATTTTTAAAAAAATAAAAATATATATGGCCTAACAGTATACCAAGTATACGATGGACTAGGTGAGTTAGATTTGATATAATATATGTGTAATATCTGCGTGACTGCGTGTATATATTATAACACATTATACGTTTATAAGTCGCCCACGTGTCCAACGGATAAACTATTTTATCCGATTTCGCAAACGATTGTATATTTTCATAAGGATAAATTTATAATAAATATGTATAAAACGCGTATCGGAAACGTGTTATTATTTTATTTTTCCGATTCGCGGCCGGACACCCGGGGTAAACTACACGCTGTATTCTATTACATATACACATTATTATATTATTATATATTGTGCGGTGCGCGTCGAACAACAGAATAATAAAAAAAAAACCAAATCATAACTTACTACATATGCGCTCATATACCGCAGTGTATAATATTATATCGTACCGGTACAAAAGAATAACACTCGATAACACGACATAGTATACACACACACACATATATATATACACACACACACATATATAAATACATATACTTTACACATTACACACACACACACACGAACACACACTGTATAGGTATACGCATATTATAAAAGCGGCGTCAGACTGCAACAACCGGAAGATTGCGGCGTGACCAATCGGCCGCACGTTTGACTCGCTGGCGCCCGGACCGACCGACGATGGACCTATATAACCGTATTTTCGTATTATCGTCGTTGGTATATTATCTGCGTCGTTATGTACTACACGGTGTTATTGTTGCTTTACATATATATTTTATTGTTTTTATATTATATAAATATAAAAGCTGGCTCACGCTTTTTATTTAAATATAAATTACAATTTACAATGATATACCGGTACATTTTACAGGGGGCGCTCACATAATACCACTGATACTCCGCTGTAGCATCGCGTTGACTTCATGAACCGTCGTTAATGTCTCCGATAAATGTAATCGATAATATATCGTTACTATGATTATACATTTTCATCTTCGTTTGGGTCAACACCCGCTCCTTAAGTAATTTCCGATCTCGTATTGTTATATACATAATATAGTTAAACATATTATATTAACGATACATTTCTAAAATGATCAAGTAAAAACTCTATTTGCTCGTACATCGATATAACACACCTATATCTATGAACGCGCGTAATGCACTATAGTTCGCACGTGAGATATTGGCATGTGCATCGTGCACTTAGCCCGACTGTTCAATATATCTACACATGCTGCTATCAGTATATTATATTGGTTTAACTTTTGTAAGCATATGAAACACACATAATGTATATTTGTCTATTTAATACAAAGATATCATTATAATATATTGTATGTGTATTCGTGGTGTATACACGATCTCGTTGTGTATATACACATCGTATAATCGACTTTTATCGGGAGAAAGTCGTTCGTTTCATCATCGTCATCATCTGAATAACGTACCCTTACGTCTGGTTATTGTTATAGACCGTACACAGTGACCTTTATATCGGGTCGTAAAAGCTTAATTTCGAGACGTACCTATTATTTTTTTATTTTTTTATTAGCCCCTGGACGAAAATGAACTTTGCCAAGACTCATCGATTCGTTTCATATACGCACAAAAGAACTGGTATTTTTCATGGTTTAATACAATACGATGACTTAAAAATATTATACATCTATGAATTATAAAACACTAAAGAAAAATATAGCACAAATCTACAGTAGAGCAAAACAACGTTTCATTGTCATCAACATCAATTTCCAGTTTTTCTAACTTTAAACTATTATGATTTATGATACATAGAGATATTGTTTTAATAATTTTTAATTTTATTCGTGAACCGAATGTTTGTCTAGAATTGGGTTTGCAAAATAAACTTTTTTTTTCAAAAACATAGTTGATAAGTGCAGCGTAGACATATTTTCCATTATTAGTATCTCAATTCATATAGCCTTGTGTCGCGCCCGATACTCCCAGCAAGCACAAATCAGTTTGGTATGCGTCCTCAACTTGAATCCCACAACAAATGTGACGAAAAGACCATACTGCAACAGCCGCGACAAGGACGGGAGTGCGCACAAGAAGGGCGATTGGAAATTCCAGTAAAACACAATGAGACATTGTGGGAACGGGCACAAAAGGACGTCCTTCAGTTGCGATGTCTTGTACTCTTGTTAATATATATATATATATGTATGACAGTCCTAGTCTATAAGTGTCTATATAATACACGTATATCTCTATACATAAGCCTGCAGTGGCGGACAACAATGTTTTTTACGAGAAAAAAAAACAGAAAAGGGAAATTTCGTTTTTTCAAAATCTTACTGTACTTACTACTTACATTGTGCAATTAATACAGTCGTTTACTCCATAATTCACTGCAGCCGGCTATGTTTGGAGTCGATTGCAGCTGCCGAAAATCTTGTCAGCCTAAAAAAAATGCTCTCATAAAACAAACACAATAATAATAGTAATAAATTCTATCCTTTCGCCGATCGCGGCATTGGGAAATTATTAATTATTGTTTTAATATGTATACCATTTTGTCTCGAAAGCCGTTTCGTAACCGTTCCGTATTTCACCTGATTGGATTATTATTGCTATATTATAATTTTTTTTCTTCGAAATGCTAATCACTTTATTTTATTTTATACGGTCTACGGCGGCCGTGTCATTTACAACCAGGGGAACCACACCTGTATATTATCGGTAACCAGGTGTCAGCGCATTTTTTTATTATTATATGTATATAATATATGTGTAATTTTTTTTCTTGTTTCCGGCAACCCGAGTTTATTATTCGAGTGCAAAAAGGTTAGCTGAAACCCAACTCCTATTGTTTTTCGAATAATTTAAAACGAAAAACATCGATCACTACAAAAGCCAGACCGCTCAGTCTGACGACCTACAGCGTACGCGTTTGTCGGGCGAGACACCGCCAACATTACAGTAGTATTAGCTGCAGTCATACGGTTATAGGTTATTAAGCCTCACACATAACATTTTGCTGCTTCAACTGGAAATTTATCATTTTTTCTGCATTATGTAATATAAAATATAATATACGACCAACAATGATCGTCTGATGCTTTGCATCTGTTTACAGTTTTTATTTTTATTATTTTTTTTGTTTATATTGATTGCCGTCGCCCAAAAATGCGAATTATTAAGTGGTTATCCCTCGCGCAGCAATATTGAATTGCAACTGGGAGGGTACGAAATCGATCCAAAATAAAGACACCGCAACGATTTGCAGTGTGGATACGGTTCATTGATTTGCGGGGCACGTTTTATTTAAAATTTTTTTTTTGGTCCTACCTACACTTGAACGAGTACCTATATAAAATATTATGGGGACCATCATACTGCATGCCGCACGGGCAGCTCGTGTGTGACTAATGATTTTGGGGGCTTTCCTTCCGCGCTCCCGTCGAAACACACCTGATCATTGTCAACCCCTCGTCGACTTCGGTTTAACCTTTGCGATTTATTGTCAAATTATATTTTGCCTATCAAACAATTTTTTTCGTATTTATATTTATAAGTAATAGGTTATGTGGGTAAGTCCACGAGTCCGTCTTAATTATATACTGGCGCACAATAAACGCGTAATACTCGCCACAATGTATAGTTACCTATCCGTATACCTATTGGCTATTGCTTTCACTCCGTCTAGACTCTAGACCGTTTTGAAAATCGATTATCGCGGACGTATAGTGCGCGGGGCATTATATAGAAATCGGATTATATCGTACGGTATTTTTTTTTTGTGATTTTAGAAACGAAATCCGTTTAGCGCGAACAACACGAGAATATTAATTAACGGCCCTGTCGCTGTGTATCAGGTCCTGTTTTGTCTTATTTGGTGAATTCCGGTCCATAAAAATTAATTGCCGTCGGACAGTGGGCAAAAAAATCGCGGCTGGCGTTATAGCAGGTGCCGTTTTTTTACGACTACCTATAGTTATTTTTTAACTCATTCCATGCGCACAGATTCTGCGTATTTAGTTCGTGCACACTATATAATAATATGCAGTATAAATTATATTTTAAATGCACCACGTGTCTCGTCCACAGGTCTCCCGATGCCATTGCGTCAAAATTGCATTTCCTACGTTCCTCTGTGGTATCGTCCGCGGTAATTTCCGATTCACACTGGAAAATCACACAGACATTTGATGTAGCCAATTACACTTCCGACGAAGCTGAACTCGCGAGTTAATATACTCATTTTCAAAAACGTCAGTTTTTTATTTTTCCGTCCGGTTGGTTGTCCAATTTGAGTTCATATTGTCTCGTCTGTACATCGGTATATATGTACACAATACATGTATATATATAGGTACAATATAATATAATATAGTGAGTCTTTTATTCGAACATACTTTGGCTTATAGTATCGAGACTTTCGATTTACTGTTTTACGTGCGCGAAATACGAGGACGGCGGCGCCTGCAGTCGTATAGGCGGAGTATACAGAAAATAAAAATTGGAAAAACGAAAAGTGTCATATTATATTATTATACATGCGAGACCCGCGCACGCGCACTCGCCCGCGTGAGTTCTCCCACGTCCATATACGTGTCCCATTATATCATATGTGTATAAATATATAACATTATATTATTATCCTTTTGTGGGCATCGCATATAATAATAATATTATGTACTGTATACACGCGTCGCCGCCGTGAAAAGGACACGCGGGAACCGATGGCCGGAAGCGATACGTCTATATACTATATATTAATATCATATTATTACATATTATGTGTATATATATATATACTATATAGACACCTCCCGTGTCCGTTGGACGTATATCACTTGATAATATTATTGTAGTGCGAGAAAACTGTATAATATATTATACTCACGCCGAGGCGCCGGGCGCAACGACGACGACAACGACGACACCGAAGACGGCCGCGTTATTATTATCATCGTCGTCGCGGTATATTATAATAGCGTACGCGCGTCTGGTCCTTCAATACAATAATATATTTTTTTTATATATATTGCGTTATTGTGGGTGTTCGAGTCATTGTATTAAACCGACAATACATACCGCCTATATGTTCACATTATATTGGTACGTCTCTCCGGGGCGATCGTCGCCATATTCGTTGTAAATTATTATTGGTTTTCAGTTAGCTGTGTTGATAATATATTATAATATATTATAGGCTTAACCAGTCGAAAATTAGGTCAATAGCTTGAGTTTTTGAGAGTTGATTTCCATTCGTACGTCACAATAATTTGATTTCTCTCTTCGACTTAACTGGAAGTAAATATTTGAGTTGATTTTGAATTTTTTCACCATGTAGGAAAATCAACATTTTATTTTTGTACGCCCTTTCTTAGATTTTTTATATTATATCTACGATATTCCATCAGTTTGGGCTCTTAGCACAGCTGTTTTATTTTAAATATATTACAATAATTAGCACTTGCATGTAAATAATAGTATGCGTATTATATGATTGCAGGTTGAATGGTGACAATGGCCGATACGGGATTGTTGGCTGCACCCGCGGCGGCGGCAGCCCGGCACAGCAAAGTGCAAACGCCGCCGCTGAGCGTGTTCTCGTCGGCCGAGGACACGGATTCGGAGGCCGAAGCCGATCGAACCCGTGACGAGGAAGACGATGACGACGATCACCAACACAAACACCAACACCATCACCACCTCCAGCAGCAGCAGCAACAACACCACCGCCGCCGTCAGCGTCAACTGCAGCAGCAGCAACACGCACTGCAGCAACAGCAGCCCGTTTGCTTGGCAGCCAGATCAAACGCGCCCGCCGTCAACCACAACAACAACAACAACAGCAACAGTAACAACAACAACAACAATATTAACAATAATCACAGTACGCGGAACAAGCGGAAAAATTTCCAGCCGCGAAACATCAGCTATACGCAGGACGCGGCTGAAGACGGTTGTGATGGCGGCAATGGGGGCGCCGGCGGAGACTCGGCAGCGGCCGGCGGCGACTCGACCGCGGCCGCAGTGCTCGACTTGAGCGCGTGCACCGGGTCCACCGTGGCCAAGCGGCCGCGCGTCGACGACGGTTCCGCACCGATGGATCTCACGTGCGCCGTAGCACAGCCCCCATCGGCTGGCGCGGTACCAACGGACAAGCGCCCGTCCACCGTCGCTGCGGCAGCAGCAGCCGCTGCCCATGGAGTCCAGCACCTGCTAGCGGCCGCGGCCGCCGCTGCCGGCCACCACCAACACCACCAGCCACACGAAGCGACCGACTTAAAGGAGTATGCCCAGAACACAGTCCGCGAGCTGCTGGAAATCTACGGGCTCAACACTGACGTGGCCGACGCCATCACCAACAACGTGCCGATGGTTAACTTCTCTACCGGTAAGTCAAAATACATGGTATATGATAAACACCAAATAATGATAATTTCGCATTATGTAAGATACTATACTTTAAGCGTCGAAAGAAAAGTTATCGGCTCAGATCGGTCGTATGTAACGTATTGCATATATTGAATAGTTTAGTAGACGGATTATTTGAACTATTTTCAGGGCTACAGGGTGACAGTTGAAGGAGATATTCAAATCTTCAAACTAATTTTGAGTTAATATTGTATAAATCAATACAAATTAATTTAAATATTAATCAAACATTAAATCAGACATTTTCTAATCGGGAGTATAAATTGTTTAATAACTAAATTTTAAAATTGTAATTGGCAAAGTTTTTAGCTGAAATTATTACATAGTAAGAAAAACATCTAAGAAGAACATATTTCTTAACAATATTTTAAAACAAGTAAACATACAATTTAAAAAGTAACTTATAGTAATAGTTTGAAGCTCATAACAAAAATAAGCAACCTTATTAACTCAATTTTCATTTTAAACTCATTAATTTTAACTCACGATTGCGCATCAAACACCGACGCGTGATGCCAGCGTCACCATACCGTCTCGTCGTTTTAAGCTCGATACGTCCATATTTTCGTATAAACCGAACTGGTAACTGGTAACTGGTATGAGGCTCGCTTTTAAAACAGTATGGACCAAAAGCCGATAGGCAGTCTCGTCGCCCTGTAAAGGACTCGACACTATGTGCGTGTATACGATATAGATAATGGATATCCTAACGATGAGAAGATGTTTACATAATGCGCGCGGTAGCTACGAATAGCTTGGCCCGAGGACGTTTCGAATATTGAATTCGTGTCTGAACCGCACACGCGATCGATTATTAATAGCAGCAGGTTATATATCGTGTATGTATACTATATTGTACATACATGTATGTGTGTGTGTGTGTGTTGATATGGGCACGCATAGGACCTCCAAAGTATGATGATTATGTATAATATGGATTGTACTAGAGAAGAGGTTTTTATGATAATATAATGTAAATCCGGATGCTTTGACGCAACCATCCGTATTTAGGTATGTATCGCGGTTTCAATTACACGAAAACGTGTTTCTTCGCAGAGTGGTCGTCCGATCGACCGAGATGAATTGATTAATGCATACGTATGAAAATATAAAACAATAATTAAAACGTCTTGAGGGGCCGCCCAATGAGCTCGCTCGCAACGGTATAATATAATAATAATACTTTAGGCAAAGCACGTAAGGAATTAGGACCAGTTGGAAAAAATCATATTGAAAAATTACAACCCGTTTGGACCAATTACTTATACGGGATTTTTTTTATATATATCTCAGTTATAATTAAGTATTAATTATTTTAAGACATAAACAACAAATTATTTAATTAGAATATAAGAAGTTATAACAAAAAAAAATAATAATAATAATAATAATGAGCAAATTATCTCGATGGACATTTTTTCTTATATTTATAAAGTAGTATGCCCCGTCACCTATAAAGACTAAAATTTCTTAAGTTTGGATCCATGAAAAAAAAATTTGCACTCTTTAATAAATCATACTACTGTTGATCACATTAAAATGACAAGGCTGATTTATAAGGTACATGCAATTTATACAAATATTATATCGTTATCATTATAATTTTAATATAACTATATTTATAACCAGACATAGGTATAATTAAATGCATAAATATGAATAATAGAAGCAATAATAATAGTGCACAACATAGTAATTATTAATTAATATTTAAATGTAGCACGGTTACTTAAACAAGATTTTTCTTCGATTTTCCAAATCTATATTGCATGTAGAGATAATGTATGCTTACATTTATGTATAAACGATAAATTGAAAAAAAACTTAGGAAATTTTCGTTATTTATACTAGGAACCTGCGGAGCTATGACTAATAATACGAATTATAATATAACTTAACGAGTTGGCCGACCAGCGCGTAATTCTCGGAAAAACAAAAGGCGCGTTTCTTCGGACTGGAGGAGATAAAGAGAACTGTTCAACCAATTCAATAACCCTCGTTTCGCCAAAATTTCGTCGCACTGCACAACATAACATAATATTATTATTAAGTTTTATACTCGTGGACAGACTGATAACCAACGAAAATTTGACAGTTAAGCCAGGTTCACAGCTCTATGTCGTCCGACGTATCGTGTCCAAAAGTTGGGTAGAGTCAAACTCTGGGAAATTCCTGGTATACTGTGGTTACTGAATAGTAAATGATACTATAATCCTCGGCTAATCAGAATATGATAAAAGCTACACAACATTTAACAGACGCTGCAGGTTTGCAGCTATTGCTGTAAACCCGGCTTAACCCGCTTGTCGAGAGTGAACCGTATACCGTGTATACGGTTAGCTCGACCAAGCACTTACAGCGGTTGCTGTATTATAGTAGCTCGTAGGTTTTTATAACCTTATTGTTTATATTAAAGGAGGGACGCGTTCAAAGAGTTGTCGCTGAATCATTTATCTGTGAAATCCCGCGAAGTTCTGAGGCCACCGATAAACACGGTTAACCATAATGTTTAAATGTATCGTGACAAGTGGGTTAACGACGGTATTTTTTGTCAGTTTCGTTTTACGTAGGCGCGTGTGCAGTGCGACAAAATTCCAGCCTCGAATCTCAATCTATAACCAACAATTTTTGAGTGCGTATATTATGAAGAGTTGAGCAGTTGTAAAACATGTCTTGATCAGCTGTAGTCGGTAGCCATATTCCGCCATATCTCTAGGATTAAGCGTCAATTGTGAAGGTACGATGCACTAAGTTATATTAGGTATTTTAATAAAACAAGTAGATATTTACTGCATTCACAAATATGTATGAATATAGACAATTTTACTATAAATATTTAGAAATTAGAATTTCGTTTAATTCTTTTGTAATTGATCCAAACGAGTCCTACCCATTAATATCTTAAAAAATAATACAAATAACGACCGGAGACGATATTTTCACTAAAACTGCCGAAAAAGAACACCCACGGATGGCGCACCCGCGGTGAACGTCTCCTTTGTATACTTGTATAATGCTCATACGGCCTATTATAGCCTATAGATACATATTATAGTTTCAGTGACGATACACTGTTTTATATACTCATTACCGCGTACTTAAGCGAGGCGTTTGAGGTACAGGCGGGGAGGGATGGGTATTCGTGCGTATTGCAGGATCGACCTTGATGAATAATCTACTCTGCAGTTACCCACCTATAGATGTAATATCTACGACGTTTAAATTTGAAATCATTTCGTTCGGTAATTTTTTCTCATTTCTTTTCGTTAATATTTATTTTTTTATTATTCTTATTATTCCATCGCCGGACTTGTTCACACACTGCCGCCGCCGTTGCTCTACACATCATCATCATCACACACACACACACACACTAGCTCGCGCCCGCGTGTTGTATTCGTGGCACCTGTAAATTTTGTAAGAATGTGTCGACTCACCTCGGCAATCATTATCCTCATCTCAGTCGTGGGAACGATTAATCAAACCTTCCCCCCCCCCATACTTACACCCATCCACGTTTTGAATCAGTCTCTTTACACACTCGGCCGTACTAGGTATCTATACATTACGCCCGATGACTTATACCCGAGTTGCGTATTATGGAGATTTTTCTTTCTATATTTCGAATGACGCGTAATTAACAACAATATATTGCAGTTGCACACGATATTTTACACGAATACGTTTCGGATGGGTACCTAACGTCATGGAGTATCGTCCATAAGACGTCGATAGAGAGGATTTCGGAAAGCACACACGTAAAGAAAAATACACGATTTCCAACCAATATGTTCAAGTAATAAATTATAATACCTACATGGGTATATTGTTGCTTTGGGGAGCGAACGCATTATCGTTACTCGTCGCCATACACACCTACATAATAATAATAAATACTATATATGCTTGTACGACTAATGTACGCATTTTATTGGTCATTAAAGATTCGCAGAAGGGGAAAAAGAGCTGTATATAAGCCTGTAGAGTTTTTAACGAAAAAAAAAATAAAACACAAGTCTAGTGAGACTTTATTTTAATGAAAAATAAAACGAGCGTTGTACACACACACAGGGTTGTAAAAACCGTCTGTCTTTGGGAGACGAAGGCGGTGGCGGCGGACTCGTTCATTTTTTTTTTTATGGTCATAATATTCTTTTTTTAGGCCGATACAAATCGTATGCTAACATCTGCAATAAATTATGGCCAATGTGTGCGCGCTGGCCTTAAAAACATGGAAAAAAACCAAGAAAATATTCCTATAGTGTTGGCGCGGCAATAGCGGCGACGGTGGCGGCGTTGGCGGTGGTGATGTTGGTAACGTTGGCGAGGGTCGAAGGGAAAAAAATTTGCCGCAAAAACCGTCTTGAGGGAACCGCCCGGCCATGTTGGCCCCGTTTTTATGACGCGATACGCGAAACTTTTACGATAGCTTTAACTGTCCCAGACGGACGGACGCGTTTTTCTATTATATTCCGGGGTGCGTTTTATTGACTATATTTTCTTCGCCGTTTTCCCTTCCCGCTGCACGACATCATGCCGTCGCGCCCTCTCCCACTCACTCACACTCGCTCGGTGAGTCTTTCTCTCTCATTCTCTCTCACTCTCCCTCTCTCTTTCTCTCTACACCTCTGCAATATACCTCGGCGGCTCTCCGTCTATTGCCCCGCGCCACTACCGCACTATCCCTGTAGTACGATTTTTAATTGTTCGAAAAATATCGTTATATACGTATTCGAACCACCACCCTGACCGATTTCTTTTGTTTCCCTACAGCACACCCCATTGCCGACGGTTTTATTGTCGTCCATTGTCGGGGAAACGAGTCGTTTTCATAAAAAATAAATAAAAAAACAATAAAAATCGTCTCCGATCGACTTCCAATCGTACCGACAGCATAATATAATATAATAATAATCCATGATAATGTTATGCCATCACGTATCTTCCGAGTAGTTCCAACAAATCGTTGAGATTACTTATATTATGTATGTTGTACCTATATATTACACATATTTACACATGCAGAAGTATAATTATAAGTTATAACTCTATTATGACTCACGCCATGAGAATTTCAATATTTCACTATACCTGCGGTAAAAGCAAAATCAAACAAACAAATACGAGTGTACTCGCCGCAATAGCAAAGCTCGCGAGAGGATTCACCTATATTATATGCGAGTATAAATGAGCTATAGTATAATAATACATTTTTTTATCATAATATGTATAATATATATTTTATAACAAGGAACGCCACCGTTACAACGGCTTATACCTATAAATCATAATTTATATTAAATTGTGATACATTCACAGCAAAGGGGTTTCATGTCTCTTGGAACAAATCGAGTTTTCTGCGAATTTCTTTGCATTCAAGTGTTTCAGTGTCACCATCGGTCTGACGTAGTACTGCAAGTCTGCAACAAACATTTTATACACATACATTTCAACATATATAAATAATACACACATTGATACATTGATTATACACTGCGGGTAAAACGCTGTATAATGTAATATTTGAGTATTATAAAATTCACACCAAACTACGTCGAGTTTCGTGTCGTACACATATAATATATTATATAAATTCAAAGTGGACGCATGTTACTACATATTATCGGTTTGTCGAGTCAGCGAATTCTCTACGGTTATACACCTTCATATATACACACACAAATACGATATATATGTTATTAATACGTATAGGACATACGTATATAGGATATATAATATAAAACCGTCCGCCGCCGCCCCGATGACCCTTCTTGACGAGTGCAATTGAAATGCTGCAATTTTGCGCACCGCTCGCGACGTGTTGTGCAGTGTCGGGTAGGGACGGTACGGAAACGGTAATCGGATTTTCTTCGAGTGGAAAACACGCTTTGTACGGTTTCGTCAATGCGGGTTTTCTTTTGCAACCAATGGCAAATTTCACCCCAGTGTCTTTTAGGACAATTTTTTTCCTCGTATTTTCTATTTCCTATCACTATATTATTTACTTATTTATTTCGTTTTTGATTTTCATTTTATTATCATTAATTTATTACTACTATTATTACTATTTTCCTATGTTGAAAGGTTTCGGAAACCTACCGACGGCGCTCGACAACGACGGCGGTTCGCGTGTATCGCGGCCGACCCCAGCTGGGTTTTATATAACACGAGCGCGTAAACCGAACCTTATCGCATTATCACGCCCGCGGTCTGCACATAATATATGTAATATATTTATTATTATTATTATGTTGCGCATTTGTGTCGTCGGTTCCTAGAATGACGCCTGGGGCGTGTCTCTTTACTGGCGTTGGTCACTGAGCTTCCAATGATAAATGGTTTGCCTTTACATATAATATTATAAAGTTGAGAAAATATATATTATGGAAGTAGGAGGTGGTGGAAGCGGTGGTCCACGGAGTCCAGTGAAGTAGAAATTAGGGAGCATTTAACAAATAACAAATTCACACTTTCGAATGCATTGTTTTTTTTACTCTTAGTCTTGCCTATGCAACACCAGAGCCTGGCAAATTGTATACCACACATATGGTTACCCCTTCTACCACCCAATAATAATACACAGTAGCAGTCATATTATAGCCAACTCGATTCTTGATAAATTATTGATGTAAGGAGACAATCGCTGGCGTCGTTTGAAAAATTATTTACCCTTATAGCATGTTCGTTGGAACCCTTTTCTGCGTATTACGATAAACGAACGCTTTCGCTGTATTTTTTCCCACTTAGTAGTTCGTTTTTTCTATCTTCTTGACTTAAGTTGTCCGTCATCAGCTATTATACTGACTTAAATTAACATGGGGCTGAAAATTACAGTGTTACTTAGCATCGATCCCATGCAACAACATAACGTAGAGCAACTTTAACTTAGATTTTAGATATGACTACTATTCTTGTGCTGTAAAGGGTCATCGGTAAACCACATTTATTCATTTTATCGTGAATATGATACGTCATACCAGTTATTTTTTATGCTCTTCAACAGATTTCTTATTTGTCAAGTATATGTCAAAAACTATGGTCGGTTCTCAAAAGGAATCATTCATTTGCGTGTATGTTATATTATAATAATAATATGACATAGCCGGTACATCGTAGATCGTACATGTGTACACCACGCGCGCACGATGAACTCCCTTCCTCTTAATATCAGGCTATTCTTGTCCACCGCCACCTCTAGTTGGCAAATTATACTCGGTGGACATGTTATTTCAACTAGGACCGTTATTTGCCGAAGTACGTCAATGTATAACGAGGTTATTACCGGGATCGACATCTGTAATTACACATTCTATAACCATTATAATATTATTATTTTTTATCCGTACAATGTATGTGTGTGTGTGTGTGTGTGTGTGTGTGAATTTATTTTGTGGGCATATCTACACTGGTGTTGAGATATGTTCGAGTTTCCATCGATCGATTCGATTTTAAGTACTACAGACGTGTTATTTTCGAGATGCGTGCAGATCACAAATTATAATATAATATACGTGTATTAAATATAGTAGTACAAGCAATCAATTATAATCTAATTTTCTTATATCGTGCAAATGTAATACTATGCGTTCGTTTGTTTTTGATTCATTTTTCTGTTATATACCTAGCCGATTTGTATAATATTAAATACAGGCATACGCCTCAAGATAACTAGACGAGTTCTTCTTTTCGTACCTAATCTTTAGGTTTATGAAGTACCTATTATTAATAAATACAATTCGGCGGGTCATACGACGATTTATTTACATTCTTACCTACAAAATTTAAGTTAATTGATATATGTATAGAACAATTGGAAGCGCCCACGTGTGGCTGTTCTGCAGAGTTTTTCTAACGACGTTATTATATTTTAATGTTTTCATCAATTATTATAATGATTTAGAGAGCCGTGTCAAAACACACTCGGACTAACAGCGAGTTGTCTCGTTTTAATGGAAAACCATTCACCAGAACGCAGTTAGGTCCAGTCGCACATTATAATAATAACGCTTAAAAACCTTATATGTACATATATGACGTATATTATGAAGGTACGGAAAGTCGTATTTCTGTAGCTATATTATATATTATAATATGTCTGCGCTATAGTGACGTGTGTCTGCAAACACTGCACGAAACCAGTCTCAGATTTGATTTCGCCGGTTATCGAATTACAGCTGAACGTTTTAATTTTCGCCTTTTTCAAGTCGTATAATATACCTATATTATGTATTTTAGTATTTATATACATACATAGTATATAATATTATTATTATTGCACGAAAAACACGAACACTAATGTTCGTTACAATTATAATAATGTATAATATAGCGGTACTATAACGTGGATACTATGTATATACTATATATATATATTATATATTTAATATGGTAGTAGCGTTTATTCCAAAACACACACATTATAATATATAATATTATATACGTGTGCGTTAATACGATTCTAACGATCGTTATACGTTCGGGCGCTTTTAATTTGATTTTTTTTTCAACAACGCGTCATCCGAAATCTTCGAGCTTTCGGTTTACCTATTTACTTGTATCTATCGTTTATAGAAATATAGGTAAGCCTATATTAACGATAACTTGGAAAAGCAGATGTCAAAAGAACCCCCGCCGAGGATCGGCATAAACTATAATAATATACAGCTGGCATACATCTGGCCAGGTATGATAATCTTATATATATATATATATATGTGTGTGTTTTTTATTATTTATCCCCATGTACACGGAAAACACTTGAAAACATATTTTCGTACGATTTTTTCCCCCATTATTTAATCCTTTCGGTTATTCTCTGGGAACTCAGCGTAACCCCTTCCGATTCGTTATTTTGGGTGTCCTGGATACACACACACGCACGCGAGCACGTATATGTATTTGTATATACGAACGATATGAGGGTTAAAAAACTGCACCACGACAGCTGCACAACGTGTGTAATCAGATTTTTCTCTTTTGTTTTGGGTTCAACGGCCAAAGGTTTGCGCTAGGATTTTCAAGTAATGTTTAATATAGTAGATCCTTGTGCACAGTGACGATGGAAATGCCTAGCTACCTAACATTAACTGAAAAGTAAAATATCTATTCAGATTCAAAATATTATAATAATGCACTATATAATGTATAGTTACAAATGCTAACCTATAATAATAGAACAACTAGTGCTGAAGAAGTAATCATAACTTGTAAAAACTGCTCGTGCCACTAGAATTGAATGCGCTGCAGAACAAAAATATAATATTGTAATAATATACTGCATATTTAAATATAATATATTATGTAGTAGTGGTATCGGAGAGGATAAGGCGTAGTTATTATTATTTAAGTCGATAAACAATGATGTCACGATGGATCCGCGGACCAAAGAGGCTTACCAAAAAACGCTTACGTCACTTCGATCAATATGAACATAACTGTTTTGATTTACCAAATACGGCGTTTGTTGACGAGTGTAAGCCACGTTTTTTACTTCCATTTCATATTACCGAGAGCACGTTCATAATACAACTTTTTTCATTTTTTTCTTTCCACATTTTTTTTTAAGAAGAAATAATACTTAAACACGCACACATACATACGCCTTATATAGGATAACACATTGTAGAAACACACCAGATTTGTGTGTTCAATGAATTCTACTGTTCGTCAAGTGGCCAAACACATTGCATCATGCACTACGTCCGTGTTTAAATATAATATAATACATTAACCATGAAAATAAGTATACACAAGTAATTTAGTTTTTATAAAAATACTTTGTTCGATTTTTTTTGGTGTGTGCGAGTTCATTGTAATATTTGAATACGATGATAGAATGTAAATATAATTCTAATGAATTGAATTATAAAAACACATAACTCAATTACGTCGTAAATTCGTAAATTATTATCATAGTTGCAGCTCAATCATCATTTATTAGATATTTAGATGTAATTTGTATTTGTATTTTTAATAATATCACATTATTCAAGAATATTATACAAAAACGACATTGTAGCGCACATAAAGTGGTATAATACACTCTCCTATACTTATTAAACGTGTGCCACTATACGTAAACAATATGTATATTATAATATACGAAGAAAAGTGCACTTATAATATACAGTTTGAGTCAAACCACTTGAAATTAACGTTTCGAGAAAATACTTTCTCGGATATTTACGGGTTTAAAAGTATGGTTCGATGGACTGTATACATTGTTTTTGGTAAAAGAACTACTTCCCTACGCGTATGAGTTACTCATGTGGAAAATGTTCAGTCTATTGTTGTATAGTGGAGTTGTTAACTAGTCCGATGGATGGATGCATCTAAAGTCAAATGCGGTAAAAAACATCTTAATATCACTGACATTTTAATTTTTTTTTTCTCATTGGGATTTGTTAAATTTCAATTCGTCTAAAAACCAGCATAGAGCCAGTCACTTGTGACGATCTCCATTTTTCCGACGAAAAAAAAATAATTCTAGACAGTTGCCCGGAAATAATGAACTATTATATTCATTAATATTTCATACCGCTACAGTGTATATGTGTGTATTAACAAAACGTATTCATTAAAATTCGTAGAAATTAATCATTACAACTGTAGAGCGGATGTACTCTATATAGCATTATGCATAATTTTTCGGATAGTTAAATACTTAAATAAACAACCCGTCTGAAAATGACCAAAAATTCATGAATAATTTACCAACAATGATACACATGTATAACTAGCAGTATATAATATAAGAATAATTTTACCGGTAAATTATAGGTGATATCTTTCAACAGCTATCCACGTATTATTCGTATAATATAATGTTATATATTTGTGTAGGTTGTAGGTATATGTGAATGAATACTTGAAACATATCTAGTTCTAGCGGCTATCCATATTATTTTCACAAATCACTAACAAAAATACTGGTGGCATATTTTATTGCTCGGTGAACGAATAAAACAGAGGGAAAAAAACTTTTTTCTTGTACCATATTTTCGGGGAAAGAACTTTGGGGTCTCCGCCATATAGGCCGTTAATCTTTTTGTTACTTACGTGTGTCGTCGAGGACTTCAGAAAAAAACGTATAAAATAAAACGATCTTCGCTATTCACACGCAATCTAACTCTATCATCGAAGCCTTCTCTTTTTATTATTATTATTTTTTTATTGTCAAATCGTATAATATAAATGCAAAAGTATCCTGCCGAGTTGTCGACAATAGGCGGCGAGCCACGTACGTACAACAACCTATATCCTATACCTACCTATCTTGTCAGCTGCTGACTGTGTTTTTTGCAAAATCATATTCCTGGTTAAACGCCCAAGCACGGTGGGAACAAAATAGGATGTCATCCATTAGTCCCCTTTAAAAAACGTAAAAAAATTATCCCGGTCCCAGGATATTATGCGGAGCGAAAAAAACCTCTCGTTTATATAGCTTTTAACCTGTTCAATTGATCTCCCCATGTGTCTACGCTTCGCACAAATATAAATATATATATATATATATAATATAATAATGAGGATATCAAACTGCCGAAGGGGACTGCTACAGTGCTTGGTATACGGCGTTAGTGTGTACTAGTGTGCGTGTGTACGGTTATTAACAGTTTCCACCGCAAATAATATTTACCCGTTTTACGGAAACCCTCGTGCAAAAATATTCGGTCGAAAAAATATATAATATACGATATGGGGGGTGACAAGTGTGACATAGGGGTCGAGGGTTTTTTTTCGGACGCTACAGCACGAACCCCCAGCGCATAGGCACGCACGCATACACGCTCGCGGATTAAGACGGTAATGACGGGAACGAAATAACCGAAACACTCGAAATTTTTTCATCGTTTTTTTTTTTTATCCTTCCGGGTGTCACATTACCAACGCATTGTGCTCCACTTTTACGGGTCCCTGGGTCACAATGGGAAACGGATTGAACCCGTCCACGCGAACCGCTGCAGCGGGGCAAAATGCAGATCACGAGAGCAATATAATGTTATAATATTAGGTATTATATTATTATGTAGAGGCGTTTATTGTATACACAATATAGATATTATTATATCATATCTAAAATATATCAACTATTGTACGTAAATAATATAATATAGAGTATATTTTTTTATGCAAACGTTATTTTATTATCATTTCGTTATTGTTTTATTGGGGGAAACTAATGGTTCCTATACATTAAATGGGCAAGTAAAAAAATAAAAATAAAAAAAATAAAATAAAACCTATAAATTAGTCAAATGTGAAATATTCCAGTAGTGGAAACTACTTTTTAATTTAACATGTAAATGCGTATCCGGGGCCCCTGTTTGCGACTTCTCACGCGATATAGCAATTTCGGGAGCAATATATATATACTAACAGTATTATTTTTAAAAAAACCGTCGAAAATAAAAACATTAACCTGGCGATTACAGACCGTGATCCTTGTCGACGAGATTAACGCGTTATACTGACTAAACGACGGTTACTTGACGACGATAATGGGCGTATTTACATAAAACGCTATATATGTACACCTATATAATTGTATACGTATATATAAACTCGCAATCGAGAAATAACGACTGGTCAAACAACACGGTAAACGACATAACAAATTTTCAGGAATTTGTGGTAAACAATATTTCGAATACAAATCATTATAATTTTCACGAAATACTATAAATTAACATGTAGACACACATAACCAATAAAATAGGTTGTATTGGTTCAAAAGAAAAACGAATTCACACCGGTGAGTATCACGAAAGCGTCTAACGATGACCCATGGGTCATGACCGTCATTGACGAAGTCTGGAGACAAAGTGATGCCGAAAAAAATGTAGAATTCTATAGTGCCGTTTTGATGGAAATTACCTATGCTAATATATATGGTTATAGCCTATCATAATTTATCATGATAGTTTTTTATTTTCGAACGGAAAATTGTAGTTTGCACTTGATAGATGTATAACGTATTATTATTTATTACAGTATACCTAAGGGCTATAGGAATTCTATTGCGGCGTGTTAACAACATGGCCATACAATTGAATATGTGCGTGCTTAAAATTTTTGATATTGAACGATAACTTTATAGGTGAGCTATACTGTTATCTCAGTAATCTCTAGAGTCAACTACCTGTATATCGTATTATTTGCGTATTACTATTTACTAGCGTCCGACAGCTACAGCAGTAGCGTCGCGTCTTCGTCACGTTCGTCGTTCTAGATACGTCAAACAGACACTCCGGGGATTTTCGAAGGTGGATTTTTTTTGTGACTTCTCGCACGATTTCTCGTGGAAAAATATATTCACTTCACGATTTACGCCAAAAGAAAGAGAATAAAAATGATAAACGTGTGTGTTATTCAAAGACGATAAATAATAAAAACGAATAATAATATTATATATGTATAATACTCACATAAATATATTACATTATTATTATGATTATTATTATATTGTAATAATATGTGAACCACATTTTCATTACGCATAATAAACATGCCAGTGTGTGCTACTGACGCCCGTGGCGTTCCACAACGCCGATACAAATATGAAATAAAAAATATTAAATGTATGTGTATATAAAATGCTTATCTTACGCCAACTGACAGGTTCACAAAAATTGCCCCAAAGGCGTGTCGTAGTCGTCGGTTTCTATACTTACATAGTATCGCCGAGCGATAGAGAGCACGATTTTTCACCTCCTTTATTTTTTGCTCCGGTTTCGTGTTTACCTTATTTCACGTCCGTCTGTGACACAATGACTAATGCGTTGATTATGTAAATATGCATGTATACCTCTACGTTTATACTCACACACGGCTGCAGCAACAGTATTATTATTATATTATGTATATCTATATAATATGTGTAGTCTCTTCGAGGGTATTTGTGTTAACGCTCCCGAACGCGTACGACACGCGCTCTCAAAAATATAAAACATACGTTTACTATTCGACTTGAGCGATATCGCCGATACCTGATGATGTTTTTGTATGATAACGATGTATTAATAGATTTTCAATTTTAACAACATTTTACTTTACTGCAGGTCGTATATTGGAATCGTTGGCTGCCAGAGGCGTGGGTCTGTATCCGGCCCTGGGTCTGCCATTGCTTGCTGCTCAACACCACAAACCGGCTAGTATCTCGTCTGCCAGTCCCAGGTCCAGCCCAGCGAATTCAGCTCCATCTTCGCCAACGCAAAAGGTAATTATTTGGCAACATACAATGTACAATGATATTTCGTTCGGTTGAGCGTTATACGCAGTACGCCTTCCCAGAGTTCCCACACCGTGTAATATAATATTGAGAATAAATGTGTAAATATAAATAGATAAATCAAAACAATTATTTCGTCCCAAGTCTTGGTTGTGTGCATATCCCATACGCGTATTTCATTCCACCACACGCAGAATATATTGGACGATATAATGCGCAGTGATGCCATTTGTTTGTGTTTTCTATTATTGCATTATAGATTTAAGTCTATATAATTTGTATATGTGTATGTACATTTCCCATATAAGCTCGTGTATATGTATTATATATTTTATATACATCGAGAAATTCTGATCTTTGTTTCCAAGCTTCAAAAAGTATTATCTCATCAATCGACAGCTTTTTGTTTTTTTTCTCATCAACTTTCTTAGTTTACGTATTATCGTTCACTGTACATTTATAGGTACCTACGCCACCATATGTAATTTTTCACAAAAATGTGTGTCTCTTGCGCACACTTACACACACACAATCGCGTATAATAAATGCACAAGTATATCCACAATAAAGAAATGAAGTTGCAGCGCTTCAACCATGTTGTTAAAAACGGTTTTCATACCTCTGTACGCCACTGTACAATATCATTAAATCGCGAGCTCATGTTCGAGTTGAAGACAACAATTCGCCACCATCCCTTTCCTCGCTGCTCCCTCAACACCCACTATAAGGTCGTTGCCGCAAGTTCATAAGCACATTAGCTCGACATATTTAATACGCGGTGTACTATCCTTGGATAAACTTAAAAATATTCTACTCGAGTTTACCACAAATTCAATATATACGTGTGTTGTGCGAGTATATACGTGTATGCGTGATACACCAAAGAGTTTATTGATCTTATATATTATGTATAACAATACGTGTTTACCGGGCCATACCTATACAGTAACGACTTTAACACATAATTATTTATATATCTAGTAGTTAGTACACTATAAGTTATAACGACAATAAAAACAATATATTGTATTGTATGCAATGCGAGGCGCGTCATGCAGCCCGACTGAGGAACTTCAAAAATCTGTCGGGATGTCGGAGAATACGCGCTAAAGAGGTTCGACGGAAAAAAACAGTCACAAAATAATTACGATGTAATTATCATATAATTACCCCACCGATGCGATGTAACGATGACGGTTTTGCCTCGGGAATTCGATAATATGTGCCAGTGTAGAACATTATTATTTATAATACAAGACCGAAGAATATACAGAAAAAATGAGTGTGCTCGCTCTTAAGGATCGGCCAACATTAGACAAGGCGTATATTTATATATATATATATATTTCTGTATAAGACAGTATTATTATTTTTATTATTATATATATATTTAGTACGACGAGAGCCATTAAACGTTTCGGTATTGTGTGCAAATCGGGTCTAGAAAGCCAACGGAGAATAATGGGTGTGTCGTACATATTTTTATGTTTGTGAATATAAATGTGTATGAAAAAAAAGAAAAATTAAAAATTAAATATTAAAAAATAGTGTGATTGTTGTATAGGTTAGCCTACAACCATGCGTGAATATTAATGCGGTACTTTGCGCTCGCGTATAATATATACGTATAAGTATACCGTATACGCATACGGTTATATGAGTTTGGAATCGACAATATATAATAATAATAATAATGTAAAATGACGTGTGTTTAGGTCGATCGCATCATCATCGGTGCCCATTTTATTTAAACACAAACACACACACACAAATGTTTGCACCCAGAGATACCTATATAATATATTGTACGAAAATTATTAGAAATTTAATCGCCATCGATTTAACGACGATTTTTACCGATTTGCTAATCATCGACCGTACGATGCATACATATTGTATTATAACGAAGACGACGAAAATAAATTAATAATAATAATCATTGGTATTAAAGTTATTAGTTATTGCATGCACCCTCGGTACGGCTAATCGAATGAAGATTTACCTATTATTCTCGGAGAAACACGCGCATAAGTTATGATAAAGTACGATGGAAACACAGTGGGTAATTATATTATTACTCTGTCGCGTAATTGCGAATATTTGATCGGTTATTTAGTACGCATGTCTGTCTACATACGACGTAAGTATACATTATTGTATATATATTATGTGGAAGTCGATATACTAATGCTTATGGTTTTCGTCGTATATACATGCGTACATCATAATATAATCACCTATGGACCTATGTGATATAAATCTCGCCGTGACGGTTTATTAAATATTATAGTCGTTGTCGACTACATTTCTCTGCCACGCGTACGCTCGTATAATAATCAGAAACAAAATAAAATATATCGTCGTTGTCGTCGTCGTCGTCGCCGTCATCGTCCGTGTATAACTCCTGATCAATAATAATAAGCACACATATTATACGACATTATAATATGTGTGGACAAATATGGAAAATGTTTGTCTTATAGTTGGTTTTTTTTGCCGTATTCCACTTGACTTCCATCACGATTTTTCTCGTGAAATTTCAATTTATCGCCCATAAAATTATCACAGCGATCCGTCGTCGACTGAATAACACAAAATATAATATACTAGTCCACCGATCCATTATTACACAACGATGAATATTATTTACGTGCGAAATATACGAATACGCACATATAACCAGCACGAGGGTCATGGCGAGCGTAAATTTATTTCGGAATAATTTTTTCGCGAATAATGATGCAAATCTTCGAGATCTAAGGCGGGCGGGGTTTATAAGCAGCCGAGACGGCAACGGTGGCAACGGCGGTTGCGGTGAACGGGAGTACAGCGACGAATACAACCCGTGGAATAATAAAAAAAGTGTATAATACGAAGTGAACAAAAAAAAAAGCTAAATAAATAATATAAGAATAATAATAATAATAAAACCACAAATTATACGTAGGTAATATTCCTATATACTGTCTAATGGACAATAAGATTTTTAGCGTTTCCGAAGGGCATTTGCACGGACATTTTTTGTCTTCTGATATTTTCTGCAATGATTTCAGACTAAACTTAAGTCTGATAATATTATGTACTACTATTGCAAAATATAAAACATACATAGATATAATAGGACTCAGCTATGTCGCGAATAACACGAGAACGTACATTCCGTACAGATGAATGAAAAATTGGGAATTATTTTCCGCCCACGCTTGGCCCGCACGTATGTTATACCTACACAGGAAATCCGTTTTCGTTCGTATATACGAGTACTGTAGTATATTGTGTATAAGTGAGTGCCCGCGCAAAATTCTTCTTAAGATTTCTTGTATCATCTACACCAATAACACTTACACACACAAATATAGCTGGATTACCCTTGTCATGGCTTAAGATTTACTGTCATGAATATCAGAAAGTATATAATAATAATTTTTCCGGCTTGAGGGTATAATAGGATTCCTCCCTACTTTGGTAGGTATTTGGGTGGGGGAAGAGCAAGAGGTTTTGTTTCAAAAATAAAATACATACCTATATCTCTATACCTATACTCAGATTGCTATCGTGATGTGTACGTGCGTGTGTATACTATCAAAACCGGAACGGAATCGAAATATCGTTGTGATTTCATTTCCCCTCTTTACATAATATTATAATATTATATTCGTTTAACCTGCTTTTAATTATTGCAGCGATAACTATCGCGTGTTCTTGTCCGATACAACATTATCGCTTATTCGTGTATCTATGCATATACTGGACAATTAATGATGTGCTCATAATATATATATATATATATATTATATATACGTACACATTTTATGTACATACCAATCTCGTTCCGGCCGGCTGACCAAAGCGTCGGATCTACCGCGTTGGTATAGGTACGTAGGTATACTGAAAAAAACTACACGTGTTTCGTAGGTTTATCTTTTAAACAGAACATTAAACGTTGTATGTTATGTATTTATGGATACCCCGTCGAAACGATTTAAATTAGCAAATTATATGCGTCTGAAACAATGCGCGATTTAAACCATCATTTACGGGCGTTTATATTGTTTCTAATTTGCGTTGTTTTTATTTTTTTAGCGAGCATCTCGTATATATTACCAGAGCAGAGGATGTATTAAGGTTACATACGCTTTTCGTACGGCGATATTTTCGTACAGCGATATTTTCGTACAGCCGACCCAGTCAATATATAATTAATGTATACGTCATACCTACACGAATATACAACTCTTTAAAGTCTTAAACGCTTCCTGTACCTACTAGAAACATATTCTTAAATGCGTACGAAAAACTCACAAAAATCCGATAAACAATATAAACAGTCATAGTCGCTTTTTTATTAATACCTATTATTGCGGTATTGTGGCGCGTGCCGATGTTAAATTCGTACATAAGCCAATTTACAATATTATAATTCAAATATAAATATAATACAAATTCTTTAATAATTTCTATAAGAATCGTCTATACTCTATATCATAGCCTCACGATTTGAGTAATCAATCGATGATTATTGATTTCATTACGTGCAATATCGTCAACGTTTTCAGTCGAAACATGCGGTTCATCGCGATCGCTTTCCGTTAGATAAGCTTGCAGGATAACGATTATGTTATACGATCCGTCACGTGTATAAAGTGGTAGGCGCATAAGTACATAAATTAGGTACAATGATCGTATAATATATTATGATATAGGTATACAAGTAACTGTTGTCTGCCACTATATATTATTATATCGCAGCCACGTTGGTGAATATCCGACAGGAGATTGACATTTGACCTGAAGTTTTTCGCCAATGATAATGATATAAGTATGCCCAATAATACTACCGACGCGAGACACGTATAGTATTCAAAAACTACCGCCAACCAGTGCCGTTAGCGTGGTTAGTTCGACGTCTATCAATATAGCCGCACGCACTTTCTAATTATATTTTCTTTGGTTGGGTTGGGGGAAAAATATTATGGTAATAATAATGAAATAAAATAAATAACTATATATCACAACGTTTACGCCTGTGTGCGTAGTATAGTATTGGAAAAAAATATCTAAATACCTATGCCTAGACCTACCTATAAATAATTTATAATTATTCTGGTTTTATAAACGAGCTCAATATATTTCACACTTTTACCGGTTTCGACAGCCACTGATCCGCCAAAAGCGGGATGACTCTATAATACAGCTGTATACCTTGTAATATGCCTAGTACGTACGATCGCACAAAGTAGCGATGCGGCGTCTACAAGTTTCAACCACTCGCATGGGCCACGCACCACTCGCCTGAGAAATGTGTTATAATAATAATAATAATATATCGAGGGACCTATCGTGGTACCTACCGCTGAATATATTATATCCATGTATCGATGTAGATATATGTATCAATATACCATCAACATTCGATGATATTATGTAGCACGAATATAGATCAAAAATCCCCTTTCGAACAATTTTGTTATGCAATTTTTTTATAAAATATTTTGTATAATATTAGATTATTACGTATAGGTATTAGGTAGGTGAACACTTTGCGTAAACATAACTGACATTTATAGGTATAGTACATTTATTATTTTATAATATCTACGATTTAATATTTATCACACATACTACAAACATAGCTGCAGTTGTAGCAGGTGATAGAAACGTCAGTACTTCGAAATTAATTTTTCTCTTTGTGCATTACGTAAAATGCCAAAATATTCCTCGATGTGACGACGTGTTGTATTATTTAAATTTTCGAATTTCCAAACAACAGCTTTCTGTGTTGTGGTATTTATATTTTTTTCTTTATGGATATGGAATATATGGATAGGTGAACTAGTAAGATTCTGTTTTTATTTAGTATACCGCGGTGTAATATACAAGATTAATATTCTTGGTAAATATTTGTTGACAACTGAAGTCATAATAATGTTTGAATCAGCTGATTTATCGAGCGCTACAGCAACTCTAACAATAGATTTGGCCGTCATCGTCATCGATCCCCCGGTATTATTATTATAAAATATGTTTTAATTAAAAACAATGAAAAAAAATTATTAGTGTGTTCTCCGAAAGCCGCTATTGTTTTCAAAAAGTCAAACTATTCGTAAAACATTATAATATATATATTATGTATAAATCAAAACGTCGTCAGTCACAGCGACGTGATAAACTCGAGAGTGAGCGTGCGTGAGTGTTTGTATAAATCTCACATTTTCGCAATACGTGTAAAAATTGCGATTCGAATTTCGCGAAAATCCTTGATCTACACGCGCGCGCTACTTCTGCTGCTTTTCTGTTACATGTACACGTGTATACCTATGTATATATATTATCGGTTACGTGAACAATGGACATGACCTTAAAGAGAGGAAGGATAAAATTTAAAAGGAGAAACGAAAAATAAAAACCTCACACACACACACTATACCACGCGCAACAACAACGTTTACAATTCGGAAATTTAAATCAGCAGTGCAACACTCCAACCCTCCTCCCTCCACGACCAACGAACGGACACAAGTCTGTATAATATTTGCGAAATCGCATAAACAAATTCGGCAAAAACGCGTCAACATGAGGACATGTGGTGGTGTAAAGAGCGACGGGAGGGTGCGGGGAGGTCCTAGCGAATGTACCTAAATATATTATAATACGATTTCTGCACGCCAAAAAAAGGAATAATAACCTCGGCCTATCTTTTATTAGAATCTACAATTATTCAAGTACATCCGCGTTTTGGAATCGAAATTCGCCTTGTAATAATAGGCGAATTTTTTTTTTATTATTATTATTCCTTCGCATATACCCCGTGGTTCAAGATTTGTTATTACTCTCTTTTTTTCTTCTGTTTTCGCTTGTTCCACAGCACCGCAAGTAGTATAGTGTGTGTAATGTATATGCAGCACTCCTACTTAGTCTCCGCGCGTTTATTGTCTCTTACATAATAATATATACTCATATGCTTAAATATACCTATATATACATACGTATACAATGCTAAAAGTAATAATAAAATTAAAAAAACATAATATAATAAATATCATATGTATTATAGTATACCAACACGCATCGACGAATTTCAGTTCCCCGCGGGAGTGTAAAATTCAAATTGTCTTGGTGGCGTCTTCTCCGCGATGAAAAGAGCATTACCCCTTTTTTCGCACAAATACCATCTCTCATTAAAATCATAATTCATAATATTATACCTGGTTGAGCAGGTGATGTTTATGAGAGGAAAAATTATTAGTTGTTACTTTTTTTCTTCCTTTCTGCAGGATCTATGGGAATGTATAACTTAAAATTGAATTCCTCTAAGTATATATGCGCATAATAATTATTATTATTATTCACCCCCGAAATTCGAACACCAAAGATTTTTTTTTTTTTTGCGTTCTATTTTAACGTAATTATTATTACAATACCCCGCTGCCGCAAAAAATTCTCTCTCTCTCTGTCACTAGTCTCCTCCCGTCGACATCGCTGGCCGTCCCCGTGTGAATCGTATGCAAATGATATCATTATGCCGAGCACATGCTGTGTGTGTGTATGTTTTGCCGCCGCATCGTGTAGGTATATACTGCCGTATGTCACGAACGTCGTTGCCGGCCATTGTTGTTAAAATAAGGAATAACGATTGCACAATCTCTTAACGATATTCGCATTCAGCTCTTATAACCGATTGAAATGCGAAAAATTGAATCTGCGCATGATTGCTGCCTACTATATTATTATAATATGTACAGGCGATGTTCGCGCATAACACAATTTTGTTCAATTATACATAGGTACACATTCCAATTTTATACAAGGAAGAACTACTAAAACCATTTGTATGATGATTATTTATTTATTTTCACCTATTACATAAATGTGTACTCACACTTGGCAGTTGACACGCGCCAGTTTAATACCTAATAATAATATAATATATTAGTCAGTATATAGTAAGTCAGTGTTGTACCTATGTAATATGCAACGGACGTAACGAGTGTGTGTGTCTATGAAAAATTTGATATTATCTTCATCATACAGTAATATTATATAATAATTAATAACGATTTCGTTCTGGTGTATGGTTATTGCAACTTCCGTTAAAGATTTCGTTCTGAGAAAATTCCATAGGTAACCTACTCGTATGATCATAGGTATACTCTATTGTTGGATTGTTAAAACTGCACAATCATAATGTGACAATAAGTTAACAACACATATAATTTATCATCCTCTTTTTGAATACAACAAATTTTGAATGTATCTAAGATTACAGAAACCATCATCATTAATGGAATAAAATATAGGCAGATAATATAAATATAAACACGCTCCACGCTCCATGAATAGTACGATTTAAATAACACTACTGTGTTTATATATATAGGTACACCAACGAGCACACACATGTACATATTATATATAGGTACCTATTTGTATTTATCTGGGAAGAATATTAATGTAATATTTATCAAAGTTGTGTATTCTGTGAAAGTATATATTAAAACGGTATGTCCATTTATAACGATAAACGGTATCATAATCATCATTGAGATTTATAAATTTAAGTAAAATTAGCATTGTTGGTAAAACAATTTTTATTTTGCCTTTTACAGCACGTCTCACCGTCTGTCATCGTACCTTTGCCACCGATACACAGGGACACGGCTGGTACCACAGCTGCGATGACGTCACTAGGCATTCAGACCCTGTCACCGCACTCGGCAGTCACCACTCCGCTCACGGTGCCGACGCCGACCTACGCCAATACCCAAGGTCAGTGAATTGGAAAAAAATAAAAATAAAACAATTTATATATGAATAAAACCTCTGCATATGTCGATGCATGCTCATATAGTATATACATGTGCGTCACATATTACATACGCAAGGGTTGAGCGTAAAACAATTTGTTGGTTGGGTTTTTCTTTTTTTTCTTTTTTGGCAAACGTAACGAAAGCCCATAACCTCGATACCGGTATATACCATCACCACTACCACCACTACCTCCCTCCCCTCGACCCCTTTTACTCGTTCCTCCCCGCCACCCTTGGCCATCTATTTCGGTGCACGGGTGCAGAGTCGCGTGAGACAAACGTACGCGTGAATTTTCTCTCCCTCTCTCTCTCTCTCTTTCTCTCTCTCTTCTTCGTTTGCTGTCCGGTGGTATTTGTGTCAAGCGAACGGCCAAAAGCCGCCTATCGCAAATGTCGTGTTTTCCGAACAATGCGGGAAATGCACAACCGCTGGCCGCATGCGAAGGTCAAATACCAGACCGCCTTTACGCTCTTTTATTCAAAAATAAATCCCAAAAGATCGATGAACCCGTTCGTGGAATCCGTCCACGTTGTGGTTTTTTAACTCGGTTTCTTTTAGCGAGTCTCTTATTTTAAACCTTGGCGAACGAATGGACTTTTAGTTATTTCATATATAGTCAGCTATATATTATATGGACGTATATAAGGTATATATTATACCACGTAATGCACGGGTTGCTTCCTACAACGGGCGAGTCGTCGACTACGGCCCATCTCCGAAAATGGCGTGGTTTTTAAGCAGAAATGTATGTAGTCTCCGTCTCATAAACGTAAAACATATCGAATTTGAGTTCAGTTGAACGAATTGTGGGGTACCTATAAGCTTAAATTAGAGTAGCCTATTATTAAACTTAACGCTAAGAACATTATTTGTGTTTATAAGTTTGCTTGTTTTTGATATCTTAATTTTTGTATTATATGTGATATCATTATTCATTTTTAGTTTATGATATATATTTCACAAACCTAGGTACTCATATCTTGCTTAAATATTTTTTTTTAAAGTACCTGTTACACGTTTTGAAAGAACTGAAACGAATTGGTGGATTATACACCATGGTCCATGATGTATCAGCGTTCAAGAACAATATTCATCCAGTTTTCATGGTTATTTTTATTCGTATAATATTATTTGTATTGGAGATCCGTACCGACCCGGTGGCGGGGTTGATTTGAAAATTACGGGCAAATTGGTTCGAATCATATTAATCCGACGTGGGAAATGTGACCTACTCAGCTAATATATATATATATATACTTACTTATACATGGGATGATGGCGATATCGTTGTAACGTACTTAAGCGCGCTCGGTTAAGTTTCCACAAAAATGCGAGAAAAACGATACCGCGACGTAACCCGATGCCTTTGTCTGACGCGTGTAATCGTCGATTGTTTTCTATACGAACCTTTTTTTTATATTCCCCTCTCCCCGTACGCATGAGGGTGTATTTTCCTTTCGTTTTTTTATTTTTTTTTATCGTCATGTTCTCTCTCCAAAAAAAGGTTCGCAACGGTCTTTTTCTTGTCGGATGTGCGTCCAAGTTTGTTTCGCACTTCTTCAAAAACCTTTTCTCTACATTAATACGAATGCTTACTGTACACAATGTTTTATTTTAATTTATTTTTTACGAATATTTTGATACTGTTTTATTTTCTTGGCTAACACCGGTAACGGCGGTGGCGTCGGTATGTAAAGAACGCATCAATTGCTCACATTTCTTGTAGGCCCTCGCCACCGCCGTCGTCATCGCCGTCGTCGTTATCGTCGTCAGTGTAGAAGTTGTAGTAGTAGTACATAATATGTGTACATTAGCCCATAATACGGCATTTGTATCAATCTAAATTTATTAACAGAACCAGTTTAGAGCAATAAAGACCAATTGCTGTTTGTCCGACGTCGTTTCCTCTTAACCCGTTCCGCAGACGAATGGGAATAAATACTCGAAAAAAAAAATTAAAATAATAATAATAATAAAAGATGAAAACGGTAACTGTGAGGGAAAAAAAGAAAGAATTTGTAGACGATGAAAAAAGTATGTATTAATAAAGAGTTTAACGCGCATATGCGGGACTCGACAATTTAGCAATCAAACACAATAGCTCGTTTTAATGAACCGCTTTCGGACGATTTACTGTTTGCCCTAAGGTCCCATGTGATTGAGGTTAAACCGATTTTATTCAAATCAAAACCCGGTCTAACTAGATCATATATATATATAACATAAATCATTACAATTTCAAAAAAAAACATTCACTCGTTAATTCCGCTAGCGAATTAGTCTTAAACGATCATTGATTACTGTACTCTCGCGCGTATACATAATATAGCTACGGCTATAGCTATATTGTAACTATGGAGAATAGTGGAATATGTTTGATTTATATTTAATATTATATAATGATGTACAATAAGGATTAATGATGTATACAATAGTACGAATAGTCCGATTCTATGGTATGATACGATTTAGAAACAACCGTAAACACTGCATAGCCTATATAGGTTTATTTGTTTCTACTCTTAATTATATAATTATGCAAAACCGCACAAGTATCAACATTTCACAGTGTGTAGCATTATTTTAAATACGGTAAAATCATAAAATACTTATTATATTTTAGTCATTAGTAGGTATATATAGTTTTAATAATTTTTTTTTCACTATAGTACATTTTGTTGTTGAAGAATCTAAAATTTTATGTCACGATCTTTCGCAAAAGTATGTTTACTGATAATAATTATACGTACGCAACGTCGTGAGATCTCATGGTTTGTGGCAAACAAACAAAAAAATAAAACTCTTATAATTTAAATTATAATAACAAAACACGCAGTGAATTTGTTTAACAAATACTTCTACAAAAGTCGTGTATTTTTTTTATTTTTTTATGTACCTATGGCGTATATAAAATTCAAGAATCTCGAGAATGGAAATATGTTCGAATGTTCGATAGTATAATATTTTTAGATTTTATGTTTTCGCTGTTACGTAGTAAAACACGTTATCGTCAGCCAAAAATACAAAATAAAAATCGTTCTGAAATATTATTTCACAACCCTTTGCAAGTATAAAAAACATGTTTACAGTATTATTACACTTATTTTTAAAATTACTAATTAGATCATTCTCATAAATGAAAAAAAAAATATTGGGTGTTCTTTATGCAAAGCCAATACAATTTAACTATCCTTTAGTTAGGTTCGGCATGAATATATTTTAGAATCATATATTATGTATATTATAAATTTGAATTATATTATACGCAAATATACATTATACATTGTACATTATGTTCATTATATTATAAATGTGCACACAAGCGGCTGCAGGGTGTAATACACATACACTATTATTTTACCACAAACTATCGTTTACATGTCATCCTTACAACCAGCGCGAACGTTGTATGAATTGAAATCGAGCAAGTGTAAACAGACACGGGTGGGGAGCAAGAAAAAAAAGACACGCTTGTCACTCATTCGACTGGGGGGTGTGTTTTTTGTGTCATTCCTGCGTTTTTCTGAAAAAAATGATATACATTCGTTTTTGTATGCATCTAATATATATATAGTGTATAGAAAACACGTGTACCTATAAGGCTATAAACGAATCCCCATATTCTTGCACCCTCAAAGCGCCACCGATGCCACTGCTGTACACTTCGACCCCGTTCACCGTGAGGGAAGACTAAACATTTGCCCCAGTATGAGTTTTTTGACTATTGTTTTAATAAGTATATTATATATAAGAAAAAAAAGTATACACAAAACTTATAAACACTAACATTAATAATAATAATAAAACAATAACCTAGTGCATGTAAACAATGGAGTGATTTATCGGAATCCCCAAGACGTATGTTTTGATTATATTTGAAGAATTTTCCCAGCATACATAATATACAATGCAATCGGCAAGTTTTATATTGGAGAGGTGAAGGGGAAATCCATTATCATTTGGTAAAAAAATGTTCTTTTTCTTTCGATTGTCTGACGTCGTTTTCTCGTCAGCCAAATTTATTTAATTCCTAAATCCATTTAATACCTGTATACAATATACATACATGATACATCTCGAAATTCGTATGCATATACGATATTTAACAATATAAGTAGTTACGAATAACTGATAAGAGTTAGTAACGGCTAGCGAGGATTTGACAACGTGTTTATGATATAAAATAAAAAAGCACTTGTTTGGTTCACTCGAATGATAATTTTATAGTTTTAAATGGCATCGGAGTGATGTGTTTTTGAGTGTTAATATTAGTATAGTATTAGATAGGTACTCGAAGCGTAGTAATGTGTTCGCGATTCAAGTATTCGTGCGGCCGGAACTGCATCATTTCTTTCAAATGTTTATAAGCAGTTTTGTACAGAATGGCTCGTCCGACGAAGAGGTGTGATTTCTTACCTCCGAAAATGTTTAATTTTTTAGGCATTACCCTCACGCATAGTCGTTTTTTTCGTCGTCTACGTATATTATTAATACATTTTATTAGCTATACAACAGCGATGTATATATAATATAAAAAGAAGAATACCCACCAAATACTATACTTAAATTATTATACGCCGAGTTAATTAAAAAATGTCACGTTAGGATATTTTTTGCGCACGTACGCATCCACGGTGTATCACAGGCGGGCGCCTGGCTTATAAATAATAATATATTATTATATTAACAACCCGAAAGAATAATAAAAGAATAACGCATTCTTTACATCGTCCGGCACGTACCTCCTATAGCAGTCACCGTAAGTACATCGTAAAATGTCGCTAATTGTTATCGGCTAAAAATAATAATGTGCGTAAGTATAGTATGATAAGTATATATAATAATATATGTATTAATGGATAAGTGTCTCGCGTACGACGACCAGTGGATTTTTAATTATTCTGTTAGTATGCTATGGGCGCGCTTCCTTGCTAAGCAGATTCGGGTCAGATATTTTGGATACCTACGGCAGTTTGGAAGAGTAGGAGGAGTAGGGGGGAGGAGGTATAATTATTATCGATTGTTTCTTGGTAAAAGGACCTAAATGACACGGCTGATTTTTTAAGCAGAATGAATACTATAGAAAATTTTAAGAAAAAATTTAACATAATACACTTTATAGTCTGAAGTAGTATAATATTGAACGCGCAGATAATAAAATATAATAAAATAAAAATGTTCGTTCTTTTCCAGTATTATATTACATGGACCATGTCGCTTATAGCTCCCACTTTTGTCTTTAAGCAGTCGAATTATGCGTATTCTATGTCCTGCCACCGCGGCACAAATATGGATTTACGCGAATAGAACGAGAAAAATTAAAATAATCTTTGCTAGAATAACACTACAAAGAAATATGTATAGCATATAAAATCTTATTATTATACAATAGGCATATATAATATATATCTTCGCCATTGTCGAGGATAATATATTACACACGCAACGAAAAGGATAGTGCAAACACAAAGTCCACGAACATTTACCGCCAACGTACTTTTATATTATTCTACATAAATATATATTTAGGTATCGTCTATGTCATCACGACCGTGTTCACAATGAGCGCGTATACCTTTGCGCAAGTCTTCTCAGCTTCGATAAGTGACTGTACGCATATTGTATACACATTTTATACTTAAGCGGGTGAAATTAAATGAAACGCCCGGAGTAGAGTATTTATTTTATGATAAACGAGAAAATCATATTATGACGTATAGACACAGGTACACAGTTTACTGCTGTCTAAAATCTGATGCGTTTGCATAATGTGATAACGCGCTATCCGGGGATGATATTAGTCAGTATAATTCTATTAGACATTTTATATGCGTGTAAAAACTATAAAGTGACTGTAATAAATAAAAATCTCCTCGAAAAATTCTAGTTAATAGTCTCATCGTTTAATTGGGCCGAAATCGAGAAATGACTTTAATAATAAAGTTTGATAAATTGTCATATATATACTGTGGTGCAACGCGTCTCGTAATATAAGTAATACCTATGTACTTACATATTATGTTTTGCAGTTTTTGATACATAGTATATATTTTATTAAGACACTGGATTTTCGCTCATCATTCTGAATTTTTCAAGGAGATTGACATGACATGTATAAAATTCATACTCGGCGATTATAATATTGTCTCCATATACCGGAACAATGGTTTTTTTTATACATAAGTGTATTATAAGTTATAACCACACTAATAATTCCGTTAGAGTAAAAAATATCATAGTGTATTAATATGTGTACAAAGTATTATTATTACCTATTTAAAATCCCGGACCCAGCACTAAATTGATCAATACTCACACATATTTTTTTTTAGATTTTTACTTTCTTTTCAAACAATTTTTTACAACGCATACTATTTTAATAATGAGCGCGTTAACTTAAAAATTATAATATATTGTACACCGCCTTCGACGAAACCAGAATGCTACTCCGGGTTCGGTGTTTGCATATCCTATACGATTTATTATATATTAACAATAATGGCTGCTGTTATACTCGGAAAATGTCTCAAACCTATCCACGAGGTGGCGGCCACAACGATATTATAATACAAGTAAGTGCACAGTATACTCGTTTCCGTCTAATCGATTCGAGTATACCTATACAAATATAATTATCATTTAGGTAATAATAATAATACAAACTCGTTAATTTAAATCATTATTCTCATGATGATCGGTAAAACGTTTGCATGACATTTTTAGCACCACTGCAGCCGTATAGCCGCTAAATGTTATAACTTAAACTACCGTTTTTCCCCCCGAGTCGCGCTTGTATAGGCATTATTATAGGTATATATAATTATATTAGTGTACGATACTATGATATACATTTGCGGGTGCGTTGTGTTCGTCTTCGAATTATTATTTTTTTTTTTCATTATGTATATATTTATATAAAACCGACATGTGTTAATTCGCCTCGTTCACCGACCGGGTTATAATGTTAATTATCATTGTTTGCTATATATAATAACGTCGGAAACACAACGTTTGTCTGTTTTTTATTGTCCTCTAGTAATTAAGTATTTATGAATTCGTCGGTAATGCCCTTGGTTTTTTATTTAATTTTTTTTTACGATACCGTTTCAGGCGTGTGTAAATGTATGTGTGTGTGCGGGCCCTTTGTCGACCGAATTTTAGCTCGTATATACACATTTCGTGTCTTCGTACAATATATAGATATATATTACTACATTAGATGCAACTAAAAACTACTAATAAATAATATATTAATATATTAGTAATTAGTACGTATTTAAAATTTGTTTTCATGCAATTTTTCTCTCGGTTTAATACTGTATTCTATTAAAAGCACATATGTGATTAAAACTGCTAATTAGAGTTAACGTGTGTACACAAAAACCATTTACTCTGCAGTAATAATAATACTTCGATAGTCCGCCATTAATAAAGTGTAAATATTTGACGTATTCGGCAGTGTGACGCCACGAGGCAGTTAATAGAACTGAAAAATTATTCCGTATATGTTCGTGTTTCTTTTATTATTATTATTATTATTATTATTATTATTATTATTATTATTATGCAATTAGCATTTCATAATATTTGAATTAGACTCTTTTACCTACTATTGTAGTAAATTTAATAAGCATCGTATAATTATTTAACAGTGTGCATTTAAAAATTAAAAACTTATGATAATTAATTAATTTAATCAGGTAATTTACCATTCGTGTTTACCAATAATTTATAATTAGACAAATAGAAAAATATTGATAGTTATAATCGATAATAATTATTGAGTACCTGTCGTTGATATAAATATTTATAGAATACACAATATGGTAACCGTATACAATATAGTATACATACGTATGTACCTATAATAGATATTTTATATTGATGTTTTTAAAATTATGTGTTATATTTGCATGTTCTTATAATATGTGATCAACTAATCACTATTTGAATAAAAGAATAAATGAACACCTATCTATATGCTTATAAATAAATAAAACTGGACAGAAAGCAGGTATGGGTACTTCAGAAAGGTCATGATGGTTAATATTTCTCAAAAGTTTTCAAAAAATCAACCAAGAAATCTTAATCATATGAGGAACCCAGAGTAAGAAACTATAGAATTCTTGCTTGGTAGAAAAACTTTGAGCATTATATCATAAACTACAACTTTATAAATATAGTCTCATAATGAAATTAAATTTAAGAATGCCTATTTTTTATTTTATAAAATTTGCAATTTTAATTACGTGAACGAATACTCGCAAGGTTATAATCATAATATGTATGTAATGATACTAGCTAAATTTAAATACACTACCTATATACATTATTAAGTACATACATTGTACATAATATGCAGCAAATCGATTTCCCTTCAAATCTACAGTATATAGCAGTATTTTTGCCGCGAAGCGAGCGAAGAGACACGAGTGTCATATACTGCATATACTGCAGTATCCTCTCGTGTTTTTTTTTATTATTATAAAAAGTAATAGTTTTTATTTGATATAATATGTACTATAATAATATTGCGTACCTACGTTTGAATATCTGACGTAACGGAAATATATTGTAATATTTCCGTTAAATCAAATTAACATTAAAGTCTATTGTTTTCTGTGAAAACAAAATCTAATATGTATGAGAAACATAATGTAAGTCGAAGAGAAATCAATTTTCATTTCCGAGACTTTGTTGTGTATTGTCTGTACTCACAATAAACGTACAAGAATATCGATTATTTTTGCCATTTTCCCTGGAGCGTGCCACAATAGATAATCATATTGTAAAGTAAAATACACAACATTTTCGTTTCTCGATAAACACGCGCGTTTTTCCACACAAACATATTTTTTTTTGTTCAAAAAAAAAATATAAAAAAACAAAACAAATACAACGAAATAACCTCCGAACTGAGTACAAATTTAGTGTAGGTCCACATAAAAAAAACCTTTACCACATATACGCTTACCATACACGGTAAATGGCTTTCACCCATCGTGTACGAGGAATTCGAGAAAAACCTGAGGCGGCACGCGTGGGCAGTACAAAAAGACCGTTCGCGGCCACTTGTTAATTAAATACTATCAAAAATACACAGTTGAAACACTATTAAAATAAATGCGTTCGTCGATGAAGCCCGTTTTCTCGGGCCACCGCCGATGATTCTGATCTCGTTTTGGTCGTAAAAGAAAAAATCCAGACGACGATAACAGTATGAGTAAACTCAAAACGATGCATTCAATTAATTAAAACAAATTTGAAGTTTTTGAAATTTGCCACATACGCGTGACGCCCGTACCGGTATGGTATATTGCCCAATTATTGTGAAATTATGTTTCAATTGATGTAGCATGTATAAAATACATATTATTATATTATTATGTGGAGATAATATAATAATATCGTGCGGGCTGCTCAAGGCTGATCTTCTATAGAAAACACAATATTTCGTTCATCCACCACATGCACATTTGTCGTGTTCGTTAGTAGGTACCTACCTACAAATAATAATAAAAAATTTTTTCTCAATATTCTGCTATTCATTTTTGTGTAAAATAACAATAAAAATAAAAGTGAAAAAATCGGGGGGGGGGGCATAGATTGGCATAAATAATAATTATAATATTATTATGTATTATTATCTATATTATCGTCATCACGCCGAATAATAATTATTAGTTTACATTTATTGATATTATTTTTACAGCGAGAGTGAAAGACAATCTGTTAAATACCTACTAAAATACTTATCGTTATTTCGTATATTATTAGTTGGTACATATTATATAATGTACCTAGATATATATTCCGATCCATTACCACGATGTATGCACGTTAAACGGCAGAGAAAATCTACATCTCTCTCCGGCAGCCGTGAATTAATTATTGAAAAAAAAATCGATAGTGTACAGTAGTTATGGAGATAGAATTATAAACGCATTATTATTTATTATATATACAATATAAAGAGATATAATATATCATGTATTATAATATAGACTTTAGATTAAGGGTTGTTTTTGGGATACATGCATGTCGGTTTGTTTTGGCATACTCAGTTTTCCCATCCAAATCAATTATAATCAGAGTAACGACAACGAATATTTTTCCGTTCGAAACATCATATTAATATTAATCTTCTTGTATTTTCGATAGATGTATACCAAAATTGGAAGACATAAAAAATAAAGACTTACAATAAGTCGGCTTTGTTGAAAATTCGAAAATAATATAATAATATATTAACATGGCAATATTATAAAAAGAGCTCAACACGAAATTATGAACTATTATAAAATTAAATACACTATAATGGTAAGTCTTTGCACGAAGCATCAAGTTTTCGGGAAATTTCCATCGCTTACATCTTTATGTTGGATATTTTTTTATTTATTTTTTAACAGTCATAAACATTTCGTTAAGGCGTACATTATTATTAAATATTATATTGTATGCGCATTATGTAGTGTACTTATATGTTTATATGTGTATGTATTTATAAACGTACACGTACGCGAGAAGTTTTCGAATTACTTATGCAAAATTATGTAAAACGTAAAATGTCATATTTCGATTATTTACACGTCGAAATACATTTCCAGTTTACACGTGTATACATTTTAAATTATATATATATAAATTATAAGGTCGACGCGCTTAATATCATATGTAATATGTATATTGTATACATATACATGTAGCAGGCATGGGTTCTATATCCAAAATGCAAATTATCACTCTCGACAGTCGACACATCCGTTTCCCGTAAACGAATTAACCTCATCGCGGGGGAGCAGGGGGTTAAAAATTGTTTATATATTTTTTGAGTTACTACCGTGTGAAACACGACGAATAAGTAAACCTACATTTTTTATGCACAGCGTTCTATAGAAAATTTAATTATCATTACCTACTTGATAATAAACGAGACGCGTATACCGTATTTTAGGATCGTGGAACTAATAAAAACAATTACTAAGTAAAAGTCTATATAGAATAAAATAATTTTATTTCGATTCAAAATTCACAATGTGTGTTTGTTATAACAATATATTATTATCAATATAACGCACCAGTCTAGCCACCTGCATATTATTATATAATAAATACACAACCAAATAGATTGTACAATGTATACATAATATTAAAATAATTAATATTATTATATTTATCTAGGTGTACCTTGCCGTAATATATACTATATAATATTATATAATACGTTTATAACATTGTCGTTATTATAATTATTATTATCTTTTTGCGACTGTGATATCGTACCTACCTATTTATTTTTCACTCATCAATAATGTATGTGACGGCGGCGCTGAAAATGTCATGGTTTGTGACTGGACAGCAGCAATGCGAGTGCGCCCTCCTCCCCCCGACAACCTTTCTACACAGTATGTGGCTGTCCTGATTTTTTTTTATTCTATTATTTCACTACACAGATATAAACTCAAGTTTCTGTCTTACCAGCCGTTATGACTTATGACGTCGAAACTGGTCATTACTATGACGTCCCCGATCTGGTTTCACTGTTGCAAGTGCACCCGAATGTATATAGGCTGAAAATAAAGCATGACGGAAATAAAGCGTGAATTTCGAGTACCTAATCGTATTTTTTCACCAGTGAATACTGCAGGTACTCAAAATATTAATATAATATGGTCACAAAAAACAAATACCTCTACAACGACGAGTGCAGCACCAAAAACTGCGTCGTTGTCGTCGTCATTGTATGTGCGTCGAATGAAAATATCGCGAATATTTCAGATTCTTAACAAACAGAATAATATATTGTATTATAGACGTCACCTAAACCGCGTTACATTCACCGGCACACCGTTGAATACAAACTTATTTGCGCTCGCGGATTTCTCTGTTTCGGACATGTTTAATAATAATAATCCCTATACTAATGCGTGCTCGACGTAATAATGATATCGCGAGATATATCATTGCTATATCGAATATTTCTTATCGGATTCAATTTCGCCGGACGAGCATTCCGTACTTCTTCTGTCAACACATACACACATAATATTATTATTTATTATACCTGCAATTTATTTTGTATAAAATATATAATATCGTGTCATATTATATATTATACGCATGCATGGGACGTGGGAGTATTGGACATAGCTGGTGTGATACATACTTATAGTAAATATGTATTATGTCGCGGGTGTGCGGCAAGACGACAAAGAGCAAAAAGGGGGAACAAAAAAAAGCTCACATATATGCCTACAACACATATTGTGATGTTTAGGTCCAGGTGGTTCGCAACCCCTTCAGGGGAAAAATATTGTATTCCTGCAGTACGTACACTGTACACATGCGTTTGTCTGTTTTGCCCTATAAAATGCGTATCCTTATATATTGGTTAGGTTAGTAGAAAACGCATGAAATGAAAAAAAAGGGTTATGACGAGCATTATGAAGAGTGATTTTTATATTATTTAATCATAAACGTATATATATTAGAGGGTCGATTTTTTATAAAAAGGTCGAAACGAACAGAAAAAAATAAAACCGGTCCCTCCCGTTTCCCCATACATGTCGACGTCGTCGTCGCCGCCGTCAGCCTCGGGGGACCCCACCACGGTGTACACCTATATTATATTGTATACGTTATTTAATTTTTTTTTCTGTGGAAAGGATTAAGGACGACCGTTTTGTCGTCGTCAACAGTAGCAGCGGCGGTGGTGCGTTTCACTCGCGCCTCGCCGAAAGAAATTAAAAAATTGTTACAATACGCAAAATGGTGCGACCCTGCAGCTTGTTACGTAAACAGAAATCGGATACGGGATTAGAGAATTTCGCGCTCCGTATATATTGTAATATATTATGTACCTATATAGGTACTACATACACGTGGGGTGCAGCTAAAATTATTTCCGTAAAGGGGGTAACCACGCGCAGCATATTATATATCCGCATATATGTATAATGCATCATATGGGTAATAGTATATAGCATACCTACGTATATTATATATTGTTGTGTGTAGGTACGTGCGAGTCGAAATCGAGTTACTGTACACCGGCGTGTGGCGTGTGAAATATTATCTGTAGTCATATTGTTCCAATATAAATGCCTCTGCACACATTATAAAACCGGGTTAAAACTAAAAATAACGTCGTGTAAGACGTGGATGTGGTGTTTATTAACAATTATTAATAATAAATCGGACGCGTTTGTATAATATTATTATAATTGTCTTGTATACTGAACAGGACAGGGTGATCATAATATAAAAGACGTGTTGTCAAGTCAATTTACGAATAATTATTATTGTCGTTACCTATACTCGTTAGTCGTTAAATTACCATCCGATACCGTCTGTGATTATATTAGTAATAATAATAATAATAATAAGGCTATAACCGTCTTGTACATGCTTCCTATATATAAAAATACATAGATATATGACCAAAGCGTAGACTACCCGACGTATAATAATAACATTATATAGTGATAATAATAATTTGTCACAAGTTTTGAAAACGTAATACTGGCCTGACGATGAATCGACGATAAATAACTCGTAATAAAAACTAATGATTATACTGGTCTTTCAACCGTCGTCGGCCTTAGCGCCACAGGGCATACCTGCAGAGAGTGAAAAAAATACGTGTTAACACAAATATGTATATTATATTAAAAAAAAAAAACAAATAAAAAACACACCGGTACTTTGTTAATTCTACTTATAAAATAAATCAAACGCTGCGATAGAGTTGGCTCGAGTATTATTTTTCTAATACGATTTTTTCTTTCCAAATCATTATTAAAAATCAATGCCGCTTAAAAATATCAACGATTTAATATACGCTTAAATTATACGCTATCGATAATGATATAAAAATCGGAACGATACCATCTATCATACGCACTCACTTCGACATGCGTCATATTTATTATGAAACGAAAACTTTACACATTGGCAGCGTTTGTGCATTTCGACATTGGTCTGTTAACATATTTCGCGAATTTGTAAAAATCGAGAGAAAAATCCGTTGCGAAACAAATTAATAATACAAAATATTATTCACATCTATTGTACAATACTGCAGTCGCGGTGGCTGTACAGTGTACCCATATATATGTTTATATATTATACATGCTAGTAAAACTATCGTTCGGATCCAAATCATGCGACGACGATCGGATTGCACAATATTGTATTCGCACTACTATCCTTTGTTGGTTTATTACATTTTTTTATAATGTTTTTTTTTTTTTTTTGCTTTCTATCATATCAATGTTTATCTCTGAGTTTTTGCTTAATCCCACGGGTACGCGACCGTGACGCACTGGTCGAATAAAATGTTTGTAAAACCACACACGAGAAAATCCAACAAAAACGGAAACGAAACAGCCTCGGCTGCAGTGAAAAGGTATACCTACTACAGTTGTAAAATGTATGATACTGTAATTCGATCATCTCGCGTGCGACGCGAGATGGAAAAAAATCCAATAACAATCCGAATTACAACACTTTTTGCAAAAATATAAATACATACGATGAGCGCGGGTACAATATATATTATACATATTATGTATACGTATTAAAGTGTAGGTACTCACAAAAAAAACAACGCGTATACCCGGGAGAAGTCATTAAGTCGCGAACGCGGGTGGTGAAAATCCAAAGGGAGGAAGAGAGAAAGAAAAAACGTTTTCCTCGTTGTTTCTGGCACTGAATAGATAACGGATGCCCATTAATCACGACGAAAAAATATCACAGATTTCACTGCGTACAAAATATCTCCGGCGGCTGTGGCCGCCGCATACACAGATATTTTCTGTTAATATTTATTTTACCCACATGTTCTTTTTTTAGTGTATAATACCTACCGGTTGAGAAAAATATATATACAAAAGTAAAATAAAATAAAACGATTTCTTTTTATTTCATTCCCCTACTAAATCCCGCGTGCAATGTATATACTGCATATGTATATATATATGTACACGGAGGAGTCGTGCCCACACCTCTATAAGCGTTTCGGTTTATGCTTCGTCATGACCTCATATATGTCTTTAAGACACGTTTCGTACAATTCAAATACCATTATCGTGTCTTTTCATCATCATTTTTAAATTTTCTGTAAAAGGACGTAAAAAAAAAACATAGTGTTTAACCCGTGAAATCCGTATGTATGTATATAGTGGTAAAAATGGTATTTTTTCATTTTTTTTTTTTTGTTAAACCATCCCTTTATAACGTGGATCCGATGAATTATGAGACAGAATATGTATTTTTTATGTGTGCGCGTGTGTGTGTATTGCAGGTGACACCGATACTAAATGGATTTGTGCGCGAGGTAATTTTCTGTACACCCACGGGAAAAATGATACGCGAGAAATTCGGTGCGCGTGTGTGAGTGTGTGTCGTATACATAGGGGCGAAGACGGGCGGACAGTAACGGTTAAAAAAAAGACACACAATTCGCGTACATAATAATATAATAAATAAAGCGAGTTAAAAAGAAAACCATTCGATGGAAGGTATATAGCTACACGCATGCACACATAAATGGATATAAAATGTATTAAAATTATAGGAAAAATAATAATGCAGGTGCATAATAAACTATAATACCTATTATATAAGTATATCTATTTTTTTCCTGTGAACTACGCCTACCTATATATATATTAATATATTATACATAATAATATTATAATATAAATGTCAAGTGTATGACGTATACAATGTATGTGTGTATGGTATAGGTATAATATGGCATATTGTATGGATATCGCTTTTAACTAGTGTTGTATAACTTTATATTATTATCGTATATTCGTATATTTACAAGGCTGCGGCGACTGCTGTAAGCCACCGTAATTTGCAAATGCGTGCATACCTGTATACGGCCCTGCCCGCCGAATGTGATGAACGACTAATAACAACGTGGCACCCGGAATTTTCACGAAAATGGTGGGGGTTTTGTTTTTGTTGTTTCCTCGCGAAAAAAAAATACTATCGAAGTACCGACAGACTAAACCGATTTGTATTATTGAATCCGGCTTGTGTGCGTATAATGCTATATATATATAAGTGGAAAGACGAATTCGCTGGATAATCAATTTTAAAGTCAAAGAGGGACGTGAGACAAGCACTGGGGGGTGGGAGGGAGAGAAATGTTCAGAAGCCGAAAAGAGTGGATAGGAGTAAAAAATAAATAAATAAAAATAAGAAGAAAGAATTTCCAATAATATCAACAATAATCGGTTACCATGGTGATTGAGTTTTTGTGAAACGTCTACGAGGCCTGTGCGTTTAAACTTTTTTATTATTATTATTTTGTTCCAGTCAGTTGTACAATAGGTACTCGAACAATGGCTAAAAAGTTTAAAGTTCGATAATGTAAAAAAAAAATACCTGGTTTACTCGGAGATCAATAGTTTTCATTAGAACAATAAAACTATGTTCATTATAACATTCTTTCTCCGTTTCTTTTTATTTTTTATTTTTAATTTGCGTTATGTCGTCTCGCGACCAGATACGAGAGAGACGACCTGAACATGCGTATTTAAACCAAATCTGATAAGTTTTCAATTTCGAGCACAATATGGGCTATTGGTGAAATAAAAGGGGGAAACGGCTATACCGAGTTTGAATAGGTGCTTGGTGGTATGGGGAGGGGGCAGATATGGCGATTGTGAACTTTCAATCGAAGACTTTGCGACATGACGACGATAACGCAATATTTCGTTGGCCGACGAGTATTTTTTTTTATAAATTTCAATTCTTCGCATTAATGCTATACGACACGTGGACCATGAGTTAGCGAAAAAAAACGAAGAAAAAAACTTTATTCTGATATATCGGTCCACGGAAAATCCTTGAACCACCTTATGGTCGTATAATATAATATATGGGTACCTAGTGTGGTCCGATTTTGTCATACAGTCTACCTCGTTTGAGGTGTTTAATGTATATAACATTTATTATTTTGAATTTTCCTCAAAAAATACTTATACTATGTAATAAATAAATCTTTTGGATTAAAAATAAAGTGGGTAGATATATAGTATACATACAATACACATATAAATGCGTACACCTACATTACGTACAAATAGTATTTATGATTATTGCCTTTTTCGTTTGTTTATTTATTTATTTGTTGAATTTTTTTCTTCTTAACTCGTAAACCACTAACCGTGTCAAGGGCGGCGTGAAGCATAAGACGCGAGTACGAGTGTGTATACAATGAATGACTTGCAACTGCCAAGCATGCTACTGCTCGAGTACAATAAAGCATTTATATTATTATTATTATTATATTAGACACGTTTAGTCTCAGGGTTTGGTCTAGTTGAGTGCACGTGTGTATTGTCCCACGTGATTTACTTGACGTCACTGGATACGATCGCTCAATGACAAACCGGGAAAATCAAATACAAAAATATTATAATACACTCGAGTCTTAATAATGATTGTTATCACGTTGGTACCTGTTTCGTATTGCAATGATAAGAAAACTGTTTTGAGTATAAGACCATTACCAAATTTTTATATGACTATTGCGGAGACATTGTTATTAAGTCTACCGCCGTATATACGCGCATAAAAAGCTGTCGTGGTCGTCGTTAACCGAATTTTTTTAAAATTAATTTGGTTGCTGGGAATCAGAACGGAGCAACAACAAAAAAAACGTCACGTTTATTAATATAATGAAAAAGAATAAAATAATAATCTTACGAAACCGACAGTGTAAACTCCTTAAAAAAATATAACATATATAACACAATGTAGCGCGATTCCCTTTTTGATAAATTTCCCTTTTTAAACATCACATGTTTCATTGTATTCGCGGTATTTTTTTCACAAAAAGACGGTGACCTTTTTTTTACTTTTTTTGTCGAAAGGGTTGGTCTCACTCGCGAAGGATTTATTATTTCGTTTCTACGCGCACCTGGACCACTGCAAGACTACGTAATTATGGGAAAACAGTCCGGCACCGTCTCTCCCGGTTGCGTGTGTCACCCCTTTCGCCCAGCATCGGGTTACGCGTCTGCCACCTTATATTTTTTTTCCACAAAAAACCATTCTGCAACTTTATATTATGTACTGTTATTATATATTTTCGTATTACATGCGTACAAAGAAAGGTTTTTTTCGGGGTAAAATGAGGTGACACGGACAGCTCGGGTTACCGGGAACACAATGATTTAACCCTATCCGGTGGCTTCTCGTATTGTCGTTATTGTTTTGTTTTCGCAATATACGGATTCTTTATAGAGGATTTGAAAAATTCGCTCATTTTTCTCATGGCCTCGCTGAGAACCGAACGGGTAACCCGACACCAGGCCTAAGATGACTTATAAGTCGCGTGTTTTAATACATTAACAATATATAATATTTATTATACTCGTACACATTACATCGTGTTATAAGTATATAAATTGAATTATACTTTTTTTTCGCAGATAACGGAATATCAAAACGGTCTCTGAGCCCGTTGGCGCTGACTACCACCAGATCTGAATCGCAGACAACCGGAGTTTCCTCAATAGCTTCGGCCCTCAATAACGTCACCATGGTATTGCAAGGGGCTTCGTCCACCGTTGGTGGCGGTGGTGGAGGTAGTGGTTGCTCAACGCCGACCAGTGGCGATTACTCACGTTACGTGAGGAGATTCAGTAGCTGTCAGGAATGTGGATCTGCCCGGTGCAGAGATTTGAACTACAGGTACGGCGAAGACTTCTTTCAGAGCGACTCGCCTGAAGTGCGGTCCGAGACAGTGTAATATTATTGTTATTCATTTTGTTCTCGCAGAGAGCACTTCCATTGTCTTGACTGCAATTCGAGAGTGTTCGTCAAGAAAGAAGAAATGATCAGACACTTCAAGTGGCACAAAAAGAGGGATGAGAGCTTGCAACATGGTTTCATGAGATACTCGCCTAGTGATGACTGTTCGGACAGATATCAGGGATGCAGTCACAACCGCAAGCAAACACATTATCATTGCATTCAAGTGAGTAATATACTAGTACATACTATAAACTTAAAAGTATAATATCAATTTATTAATAAGTCCATAATTTACATTGTTGTAATTGTTTTTCACAGGGCACCTGTGATAAAGTCTATATAAGCACATCCGACGTGCAAATGCATGCCAACTATCACAGAAAAGATTCAGCTATAATACAAGAAGGGTTTCAAAGACTCAGAGCCACGGAAGAATGTCGGACACCGTACTGCGCGTTCTACGGTCAGAGAACTACTCATTTTCACTGCAGACGTGATCACTGCCAGTTTACATTCAAAAACAAAGCTGACATGGGTGAGTCTTGTTAGGTGATTAAAAAATCTACTGAGCTGACCGTTAGGGATCTTTGGAATTATCTGGTCCAACAGTCTAAAAATAAGGAAAAAAGTCAAATATATCATAATAATTTATTATTTTTCTTAGCCGCACTAATACCTCCATTTCGTGATTTTTAATACTTTCGGCTGTTATAATATAACCATATTATTACATTTATTGTATATAAGCAGATTTCTAACATTATATACATATTTTATAATAATAATATAATATTGTCTAACATGGATGAAAAATACAAAGAGCGTTACACAGCCAGTTCATTAATATTGGTATGTTGGAGGTCTGTGAAACGTAACCTATATATTATCGTAAAAGAAAAAAATTGTATTATTATTGATTTGTATATGAAAGACTGATCAATATGTTGCCCCGCGTGCAATGACGCCTCTTTTGATCGCGTGTTGCACTACATAATACATGACGCATGTTGTTATTTTTCAAGAAAAACATAAAACCTATCACATCAAGGACGAACAATTAGCGAGGGACGGGTTCAAGAAGTTTATGAAACCTGACCCATGTGGTTTTTCCAACTGCCGGTTCTCTCAAGTGTGTAATCACATCCACTGTGTGAGGGACGGGTGCAACTACGTTCTGCACTCCAGTGGACAGCTGCTGAGCCACAAGCGGAAGCACGAGCGCAAGGACAGCGAAATTGCGTACCGAAAGTTCAAACTGGCCCAACAAGCCGTTATGAACATGGCTGGAAGTGGTGGCGGCGGCGGTGTCGTCGGTGGCGTCGTGGTCGGTGGCGGCGTTGGCGCCGGCAACCCACCGGACCAGGTTAGCGACGATGAATGGGTGCCATGGGACGGGAGGCGAGTGGCTCACGGTGCGGCGGCCGGGACAGATTCGCAAATGAACGAGCTGTCGATATCACCCAGCAGCTCGCTGCAGTTCCTCCACCAGCAGGCCAACTCACTGGCCTCTCTGTCCGCACTTGCCGCGCAGGCCGGTGACGCGGCTAGCTACAGTAACAGCTCGAGTGACGGAGGCGGCGGTCCTATGTCGCCACTGTCCTCCACGCAGCGGGCCCCGTCCAAGATGAGCGGTGGTCAAGGATTCTTCACAGACAACTCGTCAACCGGTGGCGCGGACGGTGGGTCGCCCGAAGACGTGGAGATGTGGCCCAGATACCTGACCCGGTTCAAACCGAACACGTGCACCGGTGGGTCTGGTTGCGCAATGTCCGAAATCGATCATTTCCACTGCAAAGAGCCCAACTGCGAATCGCCCGTCAAGTACGTTAATATACTATAGTAATGGTAGGCAATAATCAAGAAATGTAAAGGATACTTAAAAAACATTTCTTAATTAATATAAATATAGTATCATAGTCATAATATTATAAAATATAATTATTTTTTTTTTTTAATACGTTTTTTTCTCAAATTGACTTATATTAAATACGTGTATAGTATTATGTATTTATGTGCAATTTAAATTTGAAATCCCGATTCACAAAATTACTTCATTTTCTATATGACTAGATTTTATGTGGTGCTAGAGTGGTAGTGCAGTGCTTGGACTGTTTTGACACTAGACAAATTTTGACTCCTGTGTCGCCTGGAGTTTTTATAAAACAATGTTCTTATAATCTAAACTTCCATGTTTTATTTTGTTTCCAGAACTCAAGACGCAGCTGAGACGCACGCTCGTAACCACGACAACCAGGAACGGATCAACGAGAGTTTTTACCCAGGCGGGCCGGCCTACTGTCAGGACACGTGTACCAAGGACCAACATTTCCATTGCGTTTTGGTAAGTACACAATCCCCGATGCAACGAAATGACTAACTCACTATACACACAATACGCCACCGTATAATACCGTATCAATAGTGTGGAAATAACAATATTAATAACACTGGGCGCGTACGCTTTACAGGAAGGATGTTACGAGGCGGTACTGCCGTCGGAGCGCGGCGAGCACATCAAAAGTCACGACGTCCCGTACGGCCAGTACAATTCGTTGGACGCTCTGTTCAGGAGGAAGCGCGGCCGACCCCCAAAGAACCGGGTGATCGAAGTATGGAATGACTATGCGGGTGGGTCCACCGGAGATTCCCCGCAGGCCATATTCACCAGTTTCAAATTGCCCAAGCCATCGCAGTTGTCGGGACAGTCGCAACAGTCGGAAGATGCGGAAGTCCCCACCCAGACCACGCTGGTAAGATTCACCGTGCCGTATAAAAAAAAACGAAGATACGCGATATTTATATACGTATCATATTATTTTATTGGCATTGTTGTGTCATATTATAGTGCTGCACCTATACATGTGGTTTTAATAGATAGGTTTTTTCATCCAATTTTCGATGCGAGGGGTTGTGTTTTGATAGTCTGTAGGGGTCGGGCAGGGCATTGCGTTACCGCGATGTTTTCTGGCGATTTTTATTTTATGGCCATACACGAATAAAATACGAGTGTATAAATATTCTAAAAATATTTCACCAAATGAGAATGTTCATAAAGAATGAAATTGATATGTTTTAAAATGTACCTATGTTAAATTGATAATTATTCCCTTTTCAATATTGAATTATCAAGTTTTGGCTATATAATGAACCTATCTTTTTTTTCGTAACCACGGGGGGTGAAAAAAAAACTGTCACTATTTTTTATATAACATACGCATGAATAAAACGTAATAATAATTTTTTTAAAACGTTTTATTTTCCGAGATTTATAAATTATGTATTTTTTTAGGAACAACACTGTTTTGAAGAATATCGATACGGTTGTCCGGACAATCTCTGCAAGTACACAAGCGAAGGCGTCGCGTTGCACTATCACTGCCGTCGGCCACGATGCTTTTTCGCCACTGATAACGACGAAGAGTTACAAGCGCATTCCACGCATTTCCATGACAACGTCACCATAATGGAGGGATTTTTGTTCTTCGACCGATCGGTCGACTGCCGACTAGACACGTGCGCAAAGTGAGTAGCAATTATTATATCATAATTATATTACATAACGAAGGAAAAAAAATAATTAGCCCGAACAGCTGCAGTTAATATCATAATAATAATATATAATACTATACTCCATATTATACTTACTCGGTTCGTTATTTTATTTCACGGTCCGTTTCGATATTTTTGCAGTAATACGATCAACAAGCATTTTCACTGCGTGAGAGCTGGATGCGGTTACTCGTTCACCAGATACACACAGATGGCTCAACATTTATTACAACATCAGGCCACCGCTGGTTTGCAGATATCTGAGAAATTAGGTAAGTTTGCACTAAACATATTTTAATAATATTGTAATAGAAAATATGTGTTTACCAGTATTATTACGGGATAATAAAAATAGCTTCCCTATAACCAGATAATAATATAACATTTGTATCGTTTGTCACAGAAACTCAAATCAAAGAAGAGATCTTGTCTCCGACGAGGCCCCAAGCCACCCCTTCGCCGTCTGATTCAGCTACGAGCCAACGGTCGACAACTGGTAAGTGCTTTATTCTATTTTTATTAATTTGTGTTTTAAACGAATTATCTTAGCGTAGTATTTTTGTCTTGATTGTTTTTTTTTTCTGTCTTGTTCAAAGTGGTGAAGGCTTCGGGCACTTTCTACCCTATGAGCGGCCTATCGAACGCTAAGAGTTCCTCTCCAAATTTTTCAGACCCTGCAACCCTGACAGGTGGGTCATGCAGAAATTATTGTTAAATAGTTATTTGCATTATTATTATTACTATTATGTTATATATTATTTAGAAATTGATTGTATAGAATATACGTACAACGTATAATATGTATATTATATACTATATATACAGAATTATAATTCATTAGCTTCGCTTTTTTCGGTGGAAGTGATCGAACATTTTACACATCTTATTATTATCGTCACACTATATATATTATAAAGTCGAAAGACTTGATTGTACACCACGCGATTCTTGTTATTAATTAAGTAGAATTGATTATTAATTATTATAGTATCAAATTAAATTGCTAATGTAAATTGATCTATTCAAATAATTAATAAATATTAATGGAAACATTGTTTGTGCATTATTTAGAAAAACCTAAAACAGATTCCAGTTTGAGTATCGAACCGGTCGTGACTATTCAAGTTTTACCAGAGTGGATGAGTTTAGAACGGCATGAGAAATACGGACCCGAGCAACCCTGTAGCCGAGCTTTCTGCAAGCTCAAACGAAAAGAACATTATCACTGTAATGCGTGCAATCAGGTAAATACAAATATAATTATTAATAATGATATATTTTTAGGAGAGGATTTTTTTATACACTGTAACCTGTAGGTATATGACGCTATAGTGCCTTTTACGCTACGACGCGCGACGTCGAGGCCCTAAGATATAATAATAGTTAAATAATAAATACCTATAATTTGATATTTTCACTTCGTTAACACACACCACTAGTGGTGGAAATTTATAAGGATGGCATGTCCCAAACGAAAACTTCATCAAAATATTGTACTTTGAGTGCTTGGCGATTGACTTTTGATCTCGCTGGCAAACAAATGGTTTTAAAATTTCTCCACCAGACTTATTAACATTAAATCATTCGGGTTAGAATACAAAACAGTGCCTTTGAAAGTTTAAACACATACAAAAGCAAAGCTCCAATACAGTCTGGTGAAAAATTTGAAAATCCTCATTTGGTCAACAAAATCAAAAGCAAATCGCTAAGATCAGCTAAGATGA